>NC_088213.1:30753497-30920997 GCF_036934945.1 Oncorhynchus masou masou
ACACACACACACAAGGTAGGCTCTAAGGCTTCTGGGGTAGGAATGTCATTGATGGGCTTCAGTTAGTAGGAGAATTGGGGTCCTAATGCCTGATGGTTGTTGGCTCATCAGGAGGAGATTTAGATTATCATTCAGGCAGTGAGGGGGGCAGCTAAAATATACAAAGGCTAATTCTGGGCTAATCCTCTCCACCTTGTACAGCTTAAACCCTGTTCTCCCTCTGTGTGTGTGTGTGTGTGTGTGTGTGTGTGTGTGTGTGTGTGTGTGTGTGTGTGTGTGTGTGTGTGTGTGTGTGTGTGTGTGTGTGTGTGTGTGTGTGTGTGTGTGTGTGTGTGTGTGTGTGTGTGTGCGTGCATTGCAGGCCCTGCCATGTGTTTTGTGTGTGTGCGTTGCTGGCCCTGCCATGTGTTTTGTGTGTGTGTGTGTGTGCGTTGCTGGCCCTGCCATGTGTTTTGTGTGTGTGTGCGTTGCTGGCCCTGCCATTTGTTGTGTGTGTGTGTGTATGCGTTGCTGGCCCTGCCATGTGTTTTGTGTGTGTGTGTGTGTGCGTTGCTGGCCCTACCATGTGTTTTGTGTGTGTGTGTGTGCGTTGCTTGCCCTGCCATGTGTTTTGTGTGTGTGTGTGTGCGTTGCTGGCCCTGCCATGTGTTTTGTGTTGTGTGTGTGTGCGTTGCTGGCCCTGCCGCGTGTGTGTGTGTGTGTGTGTGTGTGTGTGTGTGTGTGTGTGTGTGTGTGTGTGTGTGTGTGTGTGTGTGTGTGTGTGTGTGTGTGTGTGTGTGTGTGTGTGTGTGTGTGTGTGTGTGTGTGTGTGTGTGCATTGCTGGCCCTGCCATGTGTTTTAGTAGGTAGGTCAGGTTTCATGGGTGGGGTTAATACAGGTCTGGTAGAGACACTGTTCCTATCTGTAATCCTGCTATATAATCACCTTGATACGGTGTGCTGGGTTCTTTACAACCCAGGGCCTGCAGATTGCAGATACACACACCCACACACAGAGAGAGTCCATATCGCTGGAGGCATGTAGAGTCAGATTAGGAGGTAGAGTGCCAGGTTTGGTATTGAGAGGTTCTGGACAGTTCTGTCCCTCCATCTGTGTCCATCCATCTGCCAATGTCTGTCTGTTGTCTTTTTCTCTCCCTCATCCTGAGTCTGTCTGTCTGTCAGTTGAATCTGTGTCTGTTTCACCCTGTCATGTTGTCCGTCTGTCAGTACTCCTCTGTGTGAATCCTGGGTGTTGAAAAGATCAAAGCAACCCAGGCTGGGTGGAGAGCTGTAGAGGTGGAGCACTGTAGAGGTGGAGCGCTGTAGAGGTGGAGAGCTGTAGAGGTGGAGAGCTGTAGAGGTGGAGCGCTGTAGAGGTGGAGCGCTGTAGAGGTGGAGCGCTGTAGAGGTGGAGCGCTGTAGAGGTGGAGCGCTGTAGAGGTGGAGCGCTGTAGACATCCTCCTCTCCTTTCCTTTCCACTACGCTCTGGGCTACTCTGCCTGGACCTGATAAGACCATCACAGAGAGGGAAAGAGAGAGGAGGGAGATGCCTACCTATATGTGTGTGTATTTGGGAGAAGGTGGATCTGTGGAATTACAGAAGACTGTGCATCATGGCTCGTTGTGAGTAACACAACACAGTGCTCATTACAGTCTCTCTCTCTCTCTCTCTCTCTCTCTCTCTCTCTCTCTCTCTCTCACTCTCTCTGACACAGATCCATACCAAATCATCATGAACCGGGTGGCCGTGACCTCCACCCCCACCTGGGCGCCCCTCCCCCCCTCATCTCTCCCAAACCCCTCCAGTCGCGCGACCACCCCCACCCCCCTCCCCCCACCACCCTGTGGAACCCCGCCTCCCTCATCGATACCGCCTCGGACTCACGACGCACCACCCACCACGACCCTCCGGGCTTGGGCCACTACGACCTCAGCCGCTTGCCTCCCAAACTGGAGGATGGGCTCCGGAGGGGCAGGGACCGGGACGGGGGCCTGGAGAAGTACCACCCCCCACTCCGAGGCCCCCCGGGGCTGCCTGAGCCCAGCACCTTCCTGGCAGAGCTGGAGAAATCCACCCAGACCTTCTTCAGCCAGCAGAGGGCCTCGCTGTCCCTGCCCAGCCAGTACGGAGAGCTGGGGGGAGGGATGAAGAGCAGCGGGGCCCTGAAGAGCCTCCAGGGGCCCTCAGGGATGGGGAGACAAAGCCAGGCCCAGGGACACAGTTTGGGCCAGGGAATGGGACCTGAGTCTGGCCTAATGTATGATGAGTTTCTCCAGCAGCACCGTAGGCCTGTCAGTAAACTGGACCTGGAGGAGAGGAGGAGGAGAGAGGCCAGGGAAAAAGGTGAGATAAAACCTACTGCTGCTAAACCCATTGTTTCACGCTTGTGTTTTTAGAGTTTAGTTGATTTTCTTTCGATGTTTAGTTTTTGTATTATGTTGAAAATGCATTCCAAGCTAAAAAGTCTAACTTGTGTAGAGATTCTGTTTTTGTGGTGTCAGTGTCAGTGTCAGTACATTGTATTTGTGTGGTGGTAGTATGTACTGAAGTTGTAGGTTGTGGTTGTGTAGTGGTAGTATGTACTGAAGTTGTAGGTTGTGGTTGTGTAGTGGTAGTATGTACTGAAGTTGTAGGTTGTGGTTGTGTAGTGGTAGTATGTACTGAAGTTGTAGGTTGTGGTTGTGTAGTATGTACTGAAGTTGTAGGTTGTGGTTGTGTAGTATGTACTGAAGTTGTAGGTTGTGTTTGTGTAGTTGTAGTATGTACTGAAGTTGTAGGTTGTGGTTGTGTGGTGGTAGTATGTACTGAAGTTGTAGGTTGTGGTTGTGTAGTGGTAGTATGTACTGAAGGTGTAGGTTGTGGTTGTGTGGTGGTAGTATGTACTGAAGTTGTAGGTTGTGGTTGTGTGGTGGTAGTATGTACTGAAGTTGTAGGTTGTGGTTGTGTGGTGGTAGTATGTACTGAAGTTGTAGGTTGTGGTTGTGTGGTGGTAGTATGTACTGAAGTTGTAGGTTGTGGTTGTGTGGTGGTAGTATGTACTGAAGTTGTAGGTTGTGGTTGTGTAGTGGTAGTATGTACTGAAGTTGTAGGTTGTGGTTGTGTAGTGGTAGTATGTACTGAAGTTGTAGGTTGTGTTTGTGTAGTGGTAGTATGTACTGAAGTTGTAGGTCAAATCAAATCAAATCAAATTTTATTTGTCACATACACATGGTTAGCAGATGTTAATGCGAGTGTAGCGAAATGCTTGTGCTTCTAGTTCCGACAATGCAGTAATAACCAACAAGTAATCTAACTAACAATTCCTAATCTACTGTCTTATACACAGTGTAAGGGGATAAAGAATATGTACATAAGGATATATGAATGAGTGATGGTACAGAGCAGCATAGGCAAGATACAGTAGATGGTATCGAGTACAGTATATACATGTGAGATGAGTATGTAAACAAAGTGGCATAGTTAAAGTGGCTAGTGATACATGTATTACATAAGGATGCAGTCGATGATATAGAGTACAGTATATAGGTATGCATATGAGATGAATAATGTAGGGTAAGTAACATTATATAAGGTAGCATTGTTTAAAGTGGCTAGTGATATATTTACAACATTTCCCATCAATTCCCATTATTAAAGTGGCTGGAGTTGAGTCAGTGTCAGTGTGTTGGCAGCAGCCACTCAATGTTAGTGATGGCTGTTTAACAGTCTGATGGCCTTGAGATAGAAGCTGTTTTTCAGTCTCTCGGTCCCAGCTTTGATGCACCTGTACTGACCTCGCCTTCTGGATGATAGCGGGGTGAACAGGCAGTGGCTCGGGTGGTAGGTTGTGGTTGTGTGGTGGTAGTATGTACTGAAGTTGTAGGTTGTGGTTGTGTAGTGGTAGTATGTACTGAAGTTGTAGGTTGTGGTTGTGTGGTGGTAGTATGTACTGAAGTTGTAGGTTGTGGTTGTGTAGTGGTAGTATGTACTGAAGTTGTAGGTTGTGGTTGTGTAGTGGTAGTATGTACTGAAGTTGTAGGTCGGGGTTGTGTAGTGGTAGTATGTACTGAAGTTGTAGGTTGTGTTTGTGTGGTGGTAGTATGTACTGAAGGTGTAGGTTGTGGTTGTGTAGTGGTAGTATGTACTGAAGTTGTAGGTTGTGGTTGTGTAGTGGTAGTATGTACTAAAGGTGTAGGTTGTGGTTGTGTAGTGGTAGTATGTACTGAAGTTGTAGGTTGTGGTTGTGTGGTGGTAGTATGTACTGAAGTTGTAGGTTGTGGTTGTGTAGTGGTAGTATGTACTGAAGTTGTAGGTTGTGTTTGTGTAGTTGTAGTATGTACTGAAGTTGTAGGTTGTGGTTGTGCAGTGGTAGTATGTACTGAAGTTGTAGGTTGTGGTTGTGTGGTGGTAGTATGTACTGAAGTTGTAGGTTGTGGTTGTGCAGTGGTAGTATGTACTGAAGTTGTAGGTTGTGGTTGTGTGGTGGTAGTATGTACTGAAGTTGTAGGTTGTGGTTGTGTGGTGGTAGTATGTACTGAAGTTGTAGGTTGTGGTTGTGTGGTGGTAGTATGTACTGAAGTTGTAGGTTGTGGTTGTGTAGTGGTAGTATGTACTGAAGGTGTAGGTTGTGGTTGTGTAGTGGTAGTATGTACTGAAGTTGTAGGTTGTGGTTGTTTAGTGGTAGTATGTACTGAAGGTGTAGGTTGTGGTTGTGTAGTGGTAGTATGTACTGAAGTTGTAGGTTGTGGTTGTGTAGTGGTAGTATGTACTGAAGGTGTAGGTTGTATGTAAGTCAGTACTAACTGTCTCTGGTCATTCCAGGTTACTACTATGAGCTGGATGACTCGTATGATGAGAGTGATGAGGAGGAGGTCAGGGCCCACCTCAGGAGGGTAGCAGGGCAGCCCCCTCTCAAACTGGACGACTCCACAGAGGTACGGTTTTATCCTGCACACACACTCTATACACACTGTTATCTCCTGGCTTTATAATACGTTCCTCTCCCCCTGTAGAAAGTGGACTTCCTGTGTGTGTTTGGTCTGACCACGGTGTCACGACGTGACCACCTGGTACAGCAGAAGAGGAGGAAGCGGAGGAGGATGCTGAGGGAGCGCAGCCCCTCGCCCCCGGCTGTTCTGTCCAAACGCACCCCTCCTCCCCCGGCCCCCCTCAGCACCCACTTCACCCCAGAGGAGATGGACAGAGCCCCCGAACTGGAAGACAAGAAACGCTTCCTCACCATGTTCAGCCTGTCCCACGTCTCTGTACAGCAGAGGAGAGGTATGTACCCTACATCCTAAACACTATACCCTAACCACTACTCACCATCCAACCTCACTGCACAGAGCAACTAACCCCCTGAAGCTGTCATGAACATGGTTATCATGTCCACTGTGCTCTGGAGACATGTACACAGTGTGACAGACACCTGACATTTCACTATCTGTATTGTACATTATAAACTGGGTGGTTCGAGCCCTGATTCTTGATTGGCTGAAAGCCGTTGTATATCAAACCGTATACCACGGGTAAGACCATTTGTTTTGACTGTTCTAAGTATGTTGGTAACCAGTTTAGATGTGTTGTGCCTAAGAACAGCTCTCAGCCTTGGTATATTGGCCATATACCACAACCCTTGTGCCTTATTGCTTAATTATACGTTATATATTAAACACACTGCTGCTAGCATGCATTACACATTACTCTGCCTCCCTCTTCAGTGTGACAGCTGGGCTTTCTGTGAGGAGAAACAGATATACACACACTGCTGTGGCGAGGCGTAGAGTGGCAGCGGCAGGTTTACGGCGATCCCGTGTTAATCCTATGGACTTACTGCATGCTGCCTGTAGATGGCAGTGTGCAGCCTCCCACACACACACACACACACACACACTCACAGCAGAGGTGCAGCAGGGATTACAGAGACGTGGATGAGATGTTAATTCTCTCTCTCTCTCTCACCCTCTCTCTCACTCTCTCTCTCTCTCTCTCTCTCACCCTCTCTCTCACCCTCTCTCTCACCCTCTCTCTCACCCTCTCTCTCACCCTCTCTCTCACCCTCTCTCTCTCTCTCTCTCTCTCACTCTCACTCTCTCTCTCTCTCACCCTCTCTCTCTCCCTCCCCCTCTTACCCTCTCCCTCTCTCTCTCACCCTCTCTCACTCTCTCCCTCTCTTTCTCTCTCACCCTCTCTCTCTATCTCTCCCTCCCCCTCTCACCCTCACTCTCTCTCTCCCTCCCCCTCTCACCCTCTCTCTCTCCCACTCTCTCTCTCTCGCTCGCTTTCTCTCCCTCTCTATATATATATTTCTCTCTCTCCCAGATAATGAGACAGTGGTAGAGTTGCTTCAGGCCATTAAACAGAAGAGCGTAACCTTGGATACCATCAGACATGCCCCTCACCCCCTATGTAAGACCCCCCCAGCACAGAACTCAGGTAAGCGCGCACGCACAAACACAAACAAACACACACCTTTCCTCATTACTTCCCTGCTGTTAGCAGCCAGGTGTGTCAGAGACATCTCTGTAGTAATGTTACAGCAGTAATGTTATGAGTTGGGGTTCAAATGACTGATTGCCTGCTGATGTCTTGATACAGTATATTTATATGAATCTGGGTGGGAATGTGTCTCAATGCGTCTCAATTCATTGACTATAACATACGCCTGTCCCGACAGATCCTGCCTCAGCGCTTTCCAGCGAATCAGATGAGCCACTCAGTGTCAGTCCCTCCTCCCCCAGCGGACTCCTGGGGCAGCCTAAACCCCCTCCTCCTCTGACGCACTGAGACCAAAGGACCCCCCTCCTCCACTCCCCTACCTGGAAAAGACCCGTGGGCTCCCTGAAGGCCCCCCCTCCAAGAGGAGCTCGTCGTCCAGCCTGCTGAATAGCCTGCGCCCCCCCGTGCAGCCTAAAGATGCTCCCCCCAGCCTGAACGGCCGGACCAAGCCCTGGGAGAGCTTTACTGCTGAAGAGTTTTCCCAGCAGTTCCACGAGTCTGTCCTCCAGTCCACACAGAAGGCCCTGCAGAAGCACAAAGGCAGGTTATACCACAGCAGCTCTCCTTCATACTCCAGGTGGAAGTTACCCTCAGGCACAGATCTCGGATCAGCTTACACTGTGAATCTCCAGATCAAATCTAATTCTATTTGTCACGTGCGCCGAATACAACCTTACCTTACCGTGAAATGCATACTTTCAAGCCCTCAACCAAAAATGCAGTTTTAAGAAAAATAAGAGTTGAGAAAAGATTTACTGAATAAACGAAAGTAAAAAGAAAGTAACACAATAATGTAACAATAACGAGGCTACATATAGGAGGTACCGCTACTAAGTCAATGTGGAGGCTAAATACAGGGGTTACCACTACTAAGTCAATGTGGAGGCTAAATACAGGGGGTACCGCTACTGAGTCAATGTGGAGGCTAAATACAGGAGGTACCGCTACTGAGTCAATGTTGAGGCTATATACATGGGTTACCGCTACTAAGTCAATGTGGAGGCTATATACAGGGGGTACCGCTACTAAGTCAATGTGGAGGCTAAATACAGGGGGTACCGCTACTGAGTCAATGTGAAGGCTAAATACAGGAGGTACCGCTACTGAGTCAATGTGGAGGCTATATACAGGGGGTACTGCTACTGAGTCAATGTGGAGGCTATATACAGGGGGTACCGCTACTGAGTCAATGTGGAGGCTAAATACAGGAGGTACCGCTACTGAGTCAATGTGGAGGCTATATACAGGGGGTACTGCTACTGAGTCAATGTGGAGGCTATATACAGGGGGTACCGCTACTGAGTCAATGTGGAGGCTATATACAGGGGGTACCGCTACTGAGTCAATGTGGAGGCTATATACAGGGTGTACCAGTACAGAGTCAATGTGGAGGCTATATACAGGGGGTACCGCTACTGAGTCAATGTGGAGGCTAAATACAGGGGGTACCACTACTGAGTCAATGTGGAGGCTAAATACAGGGGGTACCGCTACTGAGTCAATGTGGAGCCTATATACAGGGGGTACCGCTACTGAGTCAATGTGGAGGCTATATACAGGGTGTACCAGTACAGAGTCAATGTGGAGGCTATATACAGGGGGTACCGCTACTGAGTCAATGTGGAGGCTAAATACAGGGGGTACCACTACTGAGTCAATGTGGAGGCTAAATACAGGGGGTACCGCTACTGAGTCAATGTGGAGCCTATATACAGGGGGTACCGCTACTGAGTCAATGTGAAGGCTAAATACAGGGGGTGCCGCTACTGAGTCAATGTGGAGGCTATATACAGGGGGTACCGCTACTGAGTCAATGTGGAGGCTAAATACAGGGGGTACCGCTACTGAGTCAATGTGGAGGCTAAATACAGGGGGTACCGCTACTGAGTCAATGTGGAGCCTATATACAGGGGGTACCGCTACTGAGTCAATGTGGAGGCTATATACAGGGGGTACCGCCACTGAGTCAATGTGGAGGCTATATACAGGGGGTACCGCTACTGAGTCAATGTGGAGGCTATATACAAGGGATACCGCTACTGAGTCAATGTGGAGGCTATATACAGGGGGTTCCGCTACTGAGTCAATGTGGAGGCTATATACAGGGGGTACCGCTACAGAGTCAATGTGGAGGCTATATACAGGGGGTACCGCTACAGAGTCAATGTGGAGGCTATATACAGGGGGTACCGGTACCGAGTCAATGTGGAGGCTATATACAGGGGGTACCGCTACAGAGTCAATGTGGAGGCTATATACAGGGGGTACCGCTACAGAGTCAATGTGGAGGCTATATACAGGGGGTACCGGTACCGAGTCAATGTGGAGGCTATATACAGGGGGTACCGGTACCGAGTCAATGTGGAGGCTATATACAGGGGGTACCGGTACCGAGTCAATGTGGAGGCTATATACAGGGGGTACCGCTACAGAGTCAATGTGGAGGCTATATACAGGGGGTACCGGTACCGAGTCAATGTGGAGGCTATATACAGGGGGTACCGGTACCGAGTCAATGTGGAGGCTATATACAGGGGGTACCGGTACAGAGTCAATGTGGAGGCTATATACAGGGGGTACCGGTACCGAGTCAATGTGGAGGCTATATACAGGGGGTACCGCTACAGAGTCAATGTGGAGGCTATATACAGGGGGTACCACTACAGAGTCAATGTGGAGGCTATATACAGGGGGTACCGGTACCGAGTCAATGTGGAGGCTATATACAGGGGGTACCGCTACCGAGTCATAACAGGCTTATACAATTCAGTATTGGTGCACAACTTCTCCTTTAAATATCAACGGGGTGCAAAATGTTCTGTATTTGTGGAACAACCCAAGTATTAATGATGTGTTAATGTAATATCTTGGGCTCCCGAGCAGCACAGCGGTCTAAGACACTGTATCTCAATGCAAGAGGCATCACTACAGTCCCTGGTTTGAATCCATGCTGTATCACATATGGCTGTGATTGGGAGTCCTATCGGGCGGCGCACAATTGGCCCAGCGTTGTCTGGGTTTGGCCGGGGTAGGCCGTCATTGTAAATAAGAATTTGTTCTTAACTGACTTCCCAAATTAAATATATATAAATATCCCTTTCTCGCCCTCTCTCTCTCTCTAGGTGGAGCCACAGTGATCTCAGCGCCCTCTCACCTCCAGGACTCCTCAGTGCACTACAACATTCCAGAGCTGCAGAGCGCCCCCAGTCGGCCGCCCCCGCCACACACACACCCTCACACACACTCCATCCAACACCCGCACCCACACTCCATCCAACACCCGCACTCACACGCGCACCCGCTCCCCCAGCCCAATGGGCAGCACTGCCCCCCGCACCCCCACCGAGAGCCCCCAGGAGCGAGGGAGGAGCAGTCTGCACCAGAGGACTCAGAAGAAGAGGAGGAAGAGGAGGAAGAGGAGGCCCCAGTACCCAAGTGGCAGGGGATTGAAGCGATCTTTGAAGCCTATCAGGAATACATTGAAGGTAAGCAGTCAGTCACTTGTCTGTTTATTTAAAGGCCCAGTGCAGTCAAAACGTCATTTCAGCCTGTACATTTAAAAAGTATATATAATATTATTATTATTGTAACTATTATTTATTTGGGGCTGTTTTAGTGGGGTGAAGTGTTGTCAGTGAATTAGTTAATAGACCAATAAGAAAGAGAGTTCCAAACCTCTCTGCCAATGACAGCTAGTTTTCAGTTTTCCCCTTCCCACTTAGACCACTCACAGACACTCCTAGTAAAATTCTTGCTTGAGAAATTGCTATTTCCTAAGAGGCTTTTTATTTTTTGACCATTTTAATTGAAAGCAATCACAATAAGGTTCTTAATTGGCTGCATTGGACCTTTAATGACTAATGTCCTTGATTTTGGAATCGATCATGTATGGTTGAAATCTAGAGACCAATGGACATTTCTGACTCTTTGGTTATGAGTAGTTGTAGCGTATTCCCAACACTAGAGGGTGGTATTTATCTTTTTCTACTCCTCTCTGTTGGTCTAACAAATAGGATGTAAACAGTCAAACATACATACACACACTCTGTAATGAGTCTTGTGTAGTGAGTTGTGTGCTGTATGCTGCTTGCCTGTGGCAGTATGGTCTGCTGTAGCTCTAGCTGTGTCCTGCTCTCTGATTATTGGTACATGGGGAGACAGGCAGGCAGGGAGTGTTAGCATGGATGCTAATGAGACCCCAGGTCACATCCCCTCAGGCTCACTGTTATTCTCTCCTCCATCCTCCTCTGCCTCCCTCCTCTCCTTCTCCTCCTTCTCCACCCTCCCCCCCCCTTTTCTTCCCCTGCCTTCGGTCCTCCCTCCCTCCTTCAGAGCAAGGTGTGGAGCGCCAAGTGCTGCAGAGCCAGTGTCGGAGACTGGAGAACCAGCACTACAACCTGAGCCTGACAGCAGAGCAGCTCTCCCACAGCATGGGGGTAAGACCCTGTCTGCTACATCTATCATCACTGAGCTTCCTGCAAATCGTTTGGAGGAAATATAGTGTCTATTTTAATCAGCTATGTTCAATTGTATTCTTCATACTGTAAAATAATATTAAATAATGCCACATAATTCTAAGCAAATGTGTGGGTGAGTGTGTATCCTTGTGCTGTGTTTTGTTACTTTCTCTTTATGGTGTTACATTTGTGTTAATATGGTTTTGTTGACTCTACCCCCCCCCCCCACTCTCTCTGCCTCTCTCCCTCTCTCCTCTCTCTCTCTCTCTCTCTCTCTCTCTCTCTCTCTCTCTCTCTCTCTCTCTCTCTCTCTCTCTCTCTCTCTCTCCCTTCTTCTCTGTTTAAAGGAGTTGATGTCTCAGAGACAGAAGCTGGCGGTGGAGAGGGAGAAGTTACAGGCCGAGTTGGAGCACTTCAGGAAGTGTCTGACGCTGCCGCAGCCCCACTGGGCCAGGGGAGGCCACTACAAGGGTTACCCCCCCAGGTGACAGCCCCACTGGGCCAGGGGAGGGCACTACAAGGGTTACCCCCCCAGGTGACAGCCCCACTGGGCCAGGGGAGGTCACTATAAGGGTTACCCCCCCAGGTGACAGCTCCACTGGGCCAGGGGAGGCCACTACAAGGGTTACCCCCCCAGGTGACAGCTCCACAGGAGAGAGGGATGAATTCATGGATTCATTGATAGATGGATGGGGCTGCTGCCAGCCTGCCAGGGACGGTGCCACCAGCCAGTGGTCTGTGATAACCCTGGTGTCAGAGGGTGCAATGGGCACGTCACACACGGGGCAAAGCTCTAGGACGGCATGGTCAACACACACACAAACATACAGAGAAACACACTCACACCACTCTCTTCAGCAGGCACCAGTTACTCTCTTACATTGCAGTCCCAGCCCCATCCTGGGCTCCCTTCACAGCCACGCCCACACAGACAATCCTGCAATCGGAGAGCAGCTCAGCCCTGGAATGGGTGTGGTCACGTGACAGAGCGCCATCTACCACCAATCCAATGCCCCTACCTCTGGCCAACCGGACAGGACTGAACCTCCCAGCATCTCTCCTGGTGGCAGGTCAGGCCAGCTTTCAAACTTGAAATGCACTTAAAGAGAAAGACCTGAAGAACTACCTGGTGGTACTGTGTTACGACAAAGAACTGTTCAAATTAGGGAAGAACTTACAAAATGCACATTTTGGAATGAATAAAGGAAATGTTTTATTTCGAGATGAGAATAAGAATTTAAAAGGTGCTTCAGCCTTGTATTGTAAATAATATTAAGACTAAAAATAATTTTGTATGTTTTTATTACTTTAATCATTGTTCTTTTAAGAAGAAGAAAATAAGCCTGCCATTTTTTTATATGTTCATGCTTTTTTGGTTGAAACAGAAAGCTTTGCTTTTAGTGTTTGTTCTGCTGCTGGTTAGGACTGCCCTGTTCAGAGGTGTAGTTTGAAGGAGAAAAGGAGAGAGAGAACATGATTTCCTCTTCTCCTCTCCCCCTTTGACCAAGCCATGTGTGCTGCCATAGCAGCAGCCTGAGCTCCAGCCACAGCCCTCCCTCCCCTGGCCTCCAGGCCCCGTAAGGCTCACTGAGATGGGGGTAAGACCTAACTCCAGGCCCCACAGGCCTCCCAGATCCATGCACTCCGTCAGAACACCAGGCCCACACAGAACCCCTCCTGTCAGAAACAGCGTGTTTTACCACTCTCCCTGTGTGAGTAGTTACCCATGGGAAAGAGTGAGTGACAACTACGGTTACAATGTCATTCTTTATTTCTCTCTCTCCTTTTCCCCCCTTCAGCTCTAGTCCAGGGATGGGCGCTTAGTAGAACTGTTAACTGATAACTAGACCCATCTCTCTGGACCTTATCATTAAGCACAAGGGGCACAACACCCATTATGATGAGACATTCATATCACTAAACCCACAGAGAGGAGGGAACAATGCAGACAATACCACGTCAAGATTATTCTCCTTTGTGTTTGCCATAAAAGGAAATAGTGCCAAAAAGTAGCCCTCCCTCACACAAAATATCATGAGACTTTTAAACCTCCAAATAGAGTAATTAAAATAACTCCCTGAATTGAAATGGCCAACCCACTTCTAAACATATTATATTACTACATTTATCCCACTTATCATAATGTCAAAGCCCTTGCCAACAATTGGTTAATGGACAATTGTTTTTCACTTGAGGGCCCTCAAATCCAAAGTCTATTAAAGGTTTTGCCAAGTATATGAATCATTGCCCTGCACTGCACTGTGCATCTATAGTGTGTGTTTTCATGCCTACATCAGTGTCCACCTCGCTGCTGGCCATAGCTGTCTCCTGTGCCTCCGTACCCCTGTTCCCCAGTCTCTCTATTCCCCTACCTTCCTTCTGTGGGAGTGTCTGGCCTTTTAGCCTTGCAGGAGGACCTTCGGCAGCATAGATCGCAATGCAGCGTGGGTATTGTAGTGCTGTCAGTCAGAGTTGACAAGGCTTTGAGTATGTAGTCCTAAAGGGGTTCTGTTTGAACCCCAGTCTGATGCTGTGGATGTGAGATAACAGGGAGGGGAGGGTGGCTGCAGGTCTGGTCCCTACATCCCTCTTTGTTCCATTCCTGGTGAGCTCTCAGAGGAACACCCAGTTAGGGAGGCGGAACCATGTTTACAGACCAGAGCAGAGCTACGATAGGAGCACCACTTGTCAATCAGACAGCAAGCGCTACCACTGAGTTAAGCAGCCAATGAGTTAGCGGGGGACGTTAGGCCCTTCCCCAGAGCCTCCTTACTCTACTACGCACGCACACGCAATAGCCCCCTGACTCTATGGAGGATGTCTAGACTCTAGATGCTGTGAAACTCTGATTTTAAAATGTACTTGTTTGAATTAATTGTAATGTAATATATTATTTGTTGAATGTAGTAATTAGGTATTTATGAATATATTGCTGTAATTTCAGACAAAAAAATAAAAGAAAATATTTCAAAAATGTACTTGAATAGTCAAGTCTTCTCTTGGTACCATTTCTTCCTGCAGGTTCACTGCATCCTTTTTCAGTGTCTCAGTAAAATTCTAACTCTGATGTGTGTTTAACAGTGAGACTGCATTGAAGTCACACATGTCTGATAGAGATGGGGATTATCAATTAAGTGTTGCTACTACATTGGATTTACCATCTGTTTATTATGAGGCAGGCAAAAACGGACAGAAAAAATTGAGTGAAATCATCAAATCACTCTTATGTCAAAAGTTAATTATCTGTGATTACTGGACATAATATGTGATGGTTATAATGATGGTTAGAATATGCATGGCATAATTATAAAATGACAGTGTAGACTGTACAGTACCACAACTGCTAGTATAGGACTCGGGAAGGACGAATCTTACCATTAAATAGCATAGCTTTATACCCTTTTATAAAATGGTTAGTTCTGGCCGGGCATTATGATTATTGCAAACTAAAAGGTGTTTTCCATTCACTCTACATGTCACTGTATTATATCAATAACTCTTTGTTAATATGAATTATGATTCAAACTAAAAAGGTTCACAACAAGGTATTCAGTGATTAAGTTCATTTGAATCTCATCACAGCCTGAAGGGTAGTCATGCAGTCACAGACAGACAGGTTTCTCTACTCCTCCATCAAACCCTATCTACCCTACAGTATGTGCATGTTCAAATGGAAAACACAGTGATTTCAATGAAAAACAATGTTCCCATGTTTGCGGAGACTGCATTAACGGTAAACGCTAAATATATCCACTCAATCGGAAATGACCTTTACATTTCAATCGCACTATATCTTTAGCGTTAGGGATTGAATGGAGCCCTTATATTGGACACAACAAATATGTACACAGTAGGCTGGAAGTGATGTGTTGGAGGACCAGTAGGGGGCACTCTTCCCTCTGGTCTAAGGACTTCCCAATGCCCAGGAGCACTGACAGGGACATTGCCCTGCGTAAGGTGCAGCCTTTCAGATGGGACGTTAAACGGATGTCCTGACTGTGGTCATTAAAGATTCCATGGTACTTATTGTAACAGTAAGTGACGTAACCCTAGGGTCCTGGCTAACTTATTATACTCCTCAATCCTAATGGGTTCATACTGTGTGTCACTCCTCACCTCTACACCATAAAAGCTGATGTCTGGTGAGAATTCTGGCACAAATGGTTGCACCCATAGTTGTGTACGACTAGAGATTCATCCAGTCATAAGGTCATTTAACAACATTTGAGTTTATGTCTTGTTTGGACATGACATTCTCATTCTGGATTGGATAGATTTGTATAACTCTTATTTCTGCTTGTAGGTATTAAACACTACCTCCAACAGAGGACTTGTGGATTGGATAGATTTGTATAACCCTTATTTCTGCTTGTAGGTATTAAACACTACCTCCAACAGAGGACTTGTGAATTGGCAGTAAAAATAACACACAGGCTACAATGGAAAACTGTTACGTGTAGTTGAATTTCTCTGGACCAAGACATACAGCCAAGCAGTCATCAACATCCACTCAGTGTCTTTTTCTCCACACTCTCTCAAAGGTGCCTCTGGGAATACTATCACTTTCAAAATAAAAGTCCCCAGGATGTAAACAATAACGGTGCCTCAACATTACAGTAAAATAAAAGTCGTAAGAAAAGTAAAGGCTAGAGATTTTTATATCAAAATAAGTCTAGGCTTTAGAGCTTCCATTAGTACATATGTGATACAGCTCTGATTGTTTTGCCTGCCTGCTCTCATCCTTTTGGTTCTCAGCCTCTCCCTTCCTTTCTGAATTGTCTGACCCCACAAGCTGCATTACACAGGCTCTTAAATGCCTCATCATTTTCCACAGGAGGTTTTGTACAGTTGTTCTCAAATTCTACTTCTGGACAAGTCAACAGTTCCATCAAGAGTTTTCTTAATTTACCAGAATGTCCTTGGCCTGTTAGTTGACTCTTTATCTCACAATGTATGTATATACTTGTTGCCCAAACTCTAGGATCATAATGTGATTGGGCAGTTGTCAGGCCATCTGTATTTACTTTACACCTTGCTGGAACAGAGGTAGTTATGGGAAAGACTGCTGTGGAATTGTACACGTTACTTAACGCTTCTGATCCATGTTGGTGACTCCATTGTGTTTCCTTTTCCAAGAAAACTGTTAGTGTTTCCTCCCCATCTAGAAGTAAAACACAGAAGTTGGGCTCTGGATAGTATGTGCCTTGACTGAAGCATTTTGCTGTCTCATTTTGAATGCCGTTGTCCCCCTGGCTTGGCCTCTTGAAATCCCCCTCCAGAAACTCATAGTCGGTTGACATCACTATGAGTATTAGAGTGCTGTCTGACCATCTCTAAATAAGAGCTGTACACATGGTTAAAGCTTACAGTATCAGCGTCAATAAAACTGAAATAGATCCAATCGTCAGGATCCTCTCAACTCTCTAACAAGCTGTTTAGTTTCTCCATGATTTTTTAGATATTCTCTGATATCCGTATGTGGTACTTTTTTATATATATTTTTAAGGTCAGGTATTGGGTCATGTTTAATGTTACCATTGGGTCCCCAGGTAAATTAAATATTTTTAAACCTCAGTGTTGTTTTTTCCTCTTATTCTACCAGTTGAGACAGCTACTTCGTGAGCTCAGGAACATCTTTGCCATTGAGGCCAATGATGAGGGCCACTTCTTTCAGGAGCTCCTGATCTTCCTCCTTAAAGCCTGTATCCTCCAACAACGTCAGTAACCTTTGAACCTGTGTGTCACGTTCTGACCTTAGTTCTTTCCTTATGTCTTTGTTTTAGTATGGTCAGGGAGTGAGTTGGGTGGGTTGTCCATGGTCGTTTTTCTATGATTTGATATCTCTGTGTTTGGCCTGGTATGGTTCTCAATCAGAGGCAGCTGTCAATCGTTGTCCCTGATTGAGAACCATATTTAGGGAGCCTGTTTTCTATTGTGTTTCGTGGGTGATTGTTTTCTGTTGTGTCTGCACCAGCCAGAACTGTTTTCGGTTGCTTCTCTTTGTTATTTTTGTTATTGCCATGTTCATTTTAATAAATATGGACACATACCACGCTGCACCTTGGTCCTCACCTTCTTCCAGCAACAACGGCCGTTACACTGTGACTCGATTTAGTCCAGTGGTCGGCTGTTGTCAGGTAGTGGGACCCACATGGGCACATTGATCAGGAACTTGATATTTGATCCTGGTTCTGCTTCTGGGTTTGTCAGGAGAAACAAACACAAAGCATGTAAGGTTAGAAAATGAAAGTACTCTTGGTTAAAGGTCACTGTTAGAAATTTGCAGTATCCCTTGGAGAGGATATATTTAAGCTGAAGCTCATTGACCTCTAACTGTAATTCATAGATTTGAGCCCAGATGTTGTTCTACTACAATGACACTGTTATTGGCTCACCTGACTGGAACCCTGGTTGAGCTCGTTCCTTTCATCTTGTCTTCCACCCCTCCCCTGTCCCTCTTCCTACTAGAGGGCCCTAGATGTGGGGTGTTTTTCGACCTCTTGGCACCAGGGGGCAAACCTTGCAGCTCAGTATTCTCCAAACTGCAGAACAAAACAGGAATAAATCATGCTTTTTTTAACAGCTAAGTTATAACATAACTACCAGTAATAGGAATAGTTACTTGGTTTTCCTCCAAAACTCCCTACATTAATAATTTTCAACAAATGGTGTCCCCACTATCCCCAATCTCCCTACTGTATTATGTGGTCGCTGGTTTCTGGGTTGTTGACATGAGACTGTCTGGTGGGCGGCTTCACAGTAGAGTCTGAGGGGAGAAACAGGCTATTCAGAGACTTGGGGAGGGAGGTAGAGAGACTTAGATTGAATGTGTAGTGATAAACCATCCTCTTCTCACCTGGTGGTACTTTACAAACGGGGACATCTACAGATTCATCAGACGCCTTCCCCAAACAGCAGGAGAACGTTTAGGAGCATGGTCCCCAAACAGCAGGAGAACTTTTAGGAGCGTGGTCCCCAAACAGCAGGAGAACGTTTAGGAGCGTGGTCCCCAAACAGCAGGAGAACTTTTAGGAGCATGGTCCCCAAACAGCAGGAGAACGTTTAGGAGCGTGGTCCCCAAACAGCAGGAGAACTTTTAGGAGCGTGGTCCCCAAACAGCAGGAGAACGTTTAGGAGCGTGGTCCCCAAACAGCAGGAGAACGTTTAGGAGCGTGGTCCCCAAACAGCAGGAGAACTTTTAGGAGCGTGGTCCCCAAACAGCAGGAGAACGTTTAGGAGCGTGGTCCCCAAACAGCAGGAGAACTTTTAGGAGCGTGGTCCCCAAACAGCAGGAGAACTTTTAGGAGCGTGGTCCCCAAACAGCAGGAGAACGTTTAGGAGCGTGGTCCCCAAACAGCAGGAGAACGTTTAGGAGCGTGGTCCCCAAACAGCAGGAGAACATTGAGGAGCGTGGTCCCCAAACAGCAGGAGAACTTTTAGGAGCGTGGTCCCCAAACAGCAGGAGAACTTTTAGGAGCGTGGTCCCCAAACAGCAGGAGAACGTTTAGGAGCGTGGTCCCCAAACAGCAGGAGAACGTTTAGGAGCGTGGTCCCCAACAGCAGGAGAACATTGAGGAGCGTGGTCCCCAAACAGCAGGAGAACGTTTAGGAGCGTGGTCCCCAAACAGCAGGAGAACATTGAGGAGCGTGGTCCCCAAACAGCAGGAGAACGTTTAGGAGCGTGGTCCCCAAACAGCAGGAGAACATTGAGGAGCGTGGTCCCCAAACAGCAGGAGAACGTTTAGGAGCGTGGTCCCCAAACAGCAGGAGAACATTTAGGAGCGTGGTCCCCAAACAGCAGGAGAACTTTTAGGAGCGTGGTCACCAAACAGCAGGAGAACGTTTAGGAGCGTGGTCCCCAAACAGCAGGAGAACGTTTAGGAGCGTGGTCCCCAAACAGCAGGAGAACTTTTAGGAGCGTGGTCCCCAAACAGCAGGAGAACGTTTAGGAGCGTGGTCCCCAAACAGCAGGAGAACGTTTAGGAGCGTGGTCCCCAAACAGCAGGAGAACATTTAGGAGCGTGGTCCCCAAACAGCAGGAGAACATTTAGGAGCATGGTCCCCAAACAGCAGGAGAACTTTTAGGAGCGTGGTCCCCAAACAGCAGGAGAACTTTTAGGAGCGTGGTCACCAAACAGCAGGAGAACTTTTAGGAGCGTGGTCCCTAAACAGCAAGAGAACGTTTAGAGCGTGGTCCCCAAACAGCAGGAGAACTTTTAGGAGCGTGGTCCCCAAATAGCAGGAGAACATTGAGGAGCGTGGTCCCCAAACAGCAGGAGAACTTTTAGGAGCGTGGTCCCCAAACAGCAGAAGAACATTGAGGAGCAGGGATCTGGGGTCTTTCTTCTGATCTGTATCATGATCTTTGTCTCTGTTGTCTGTTATTACCCTCCATGATGTCTCAGACAGACCTACTGTTGTTACCCTCCATGATGTCTCAGACAGACCTACTGTTGTTACCCTCCATGATGTCTCAGACAGACCTACTGTTGTTACCCTCCATGATGTCTCAGACAGACCTACTGTTGTTACCCTCCATGATGTCTCGGACAGACCTACTGTTGTTACCCTCCATGATGTCTCAGACAGACCTACTGTATGAAAGCACAATACAAGACTCAGATGAGGAAAGGATCTGTGTCAAATCAAATGATATGTGCAATACATTTTATAAATCTTCTTCTTAATTTGCTAAATAATTGTAAATAGCAATACTTCTTTTTAGCACTTTCCTGTTACCAAGAATGGATTCTCATTTGATTACTGGCTATTGACATTTTATAAATCCAATCATTCTTAATTGACACTTGAATGTTGATAGAGATTATACTAGAGCTTAGAATAGCATACTACATTTGATGAAGACATCAATCAACGCATTCACTATTTCCTTGTTTCTGAGTGAAACTAAATGATTCAGATGAAGGTTTTTCCTAATGCCTCTAAAGATGGAGATATGATTTAACCTATCTAAAAAAGATATTATCTGTTGATGTTCTCAGCAATCTACCCCAGTAGTTTCCCTGTGGGACTTGTGTTGTGTTGCAGGTCAACAACATTCCTCCACCATGTTGAATATTTCATTAGAAACCCATCTTCCTTTTCGGATATGTTCGCAAGACAACACCTGCATCACTGGCCCTGTTCCTTATTTACTGTACAACATGAGGAAGTAAGCACATTTTGGATAACTAGGACTGTAAGTACAAAAAATGTGTCTTCTTGTTTCAAACATACACATCACACCAGTTTTAAAGAGATATTTTCCTCAGAATACATTATTTTGGTACCTTGGTTGTAGTCGATTCAACAAGGCAGTGTTTGGATATTCCCTTAGATACTTAGTCTCATACTGTATTTAGTTTTGTTATTATTACCGTTAACACTTATGCCTCTGTAGTAACACTACCATTTTATTAACATGTTGTGACATATTGCATTTTCCCGATTGCATAGCAATGTAGTTGAGTTGATCATGTACAGTAAAGGTCATTTAAAGGCAATTTACACTTGAGCCTTGTACTGAATCCCCACCCTTGTCCTTTAGTGTCAGTAGAATTACATAAACAAAAATACTTTGTGTTGTGTATATTTATGCTGCTAAGTTGTCATATAGGCCTATATTCCCTGTTCCTGATAGTCAATCCTGTCAATTTAGACAAATACGTAAATATACAATAAAACCTGAAACAAAGTCTGACCCACTAATCGTCTTCTGATCACTCCACTGTCTTTACATGACTTTGTTATTCATGCTTCAGGGAGTGGTCCTTTGAGGCAGAAGCTCTGTATATGAGCTGTTGAAGGTTCCTCTTTATGAAGGCCAGAATAGGATGTGGCCTCTTATACCTCTCAAGAATGAAGTTATCTCCATATTCTGCTCCTTTTGTAATAGGTGGAGGGAAGCATCCAAGAGGGAGAGGCATACTGTACAGCCTTCCCAACAGTCATCTCATGTTCACTTTTGGAAAACAGGATTTAGCAAGTTGGTGGCCATGAATCATGTCAAGCTAAACTTTCACACACACACACACACACACACACACACACACACACACACACACACACACACACACACACACACACACACACACACACACACACACACAATAATATGTCATTACACAGTAGCCTGTATGTGTGCAACTGTAGTACATGCATTTGTGGGAAAAATTACAGTAAAGCTTATCAGCGTGTTTTTCAGTGCTTCTGGTTTCCTAGTCTCTGTTTTTCTAGCCCTCCCGGTTCTGACCAGTTCTACCTGCCCTGACGCTGAGCCCGGCTGCCTGATCATTCAGCCTGCTCTGACGCTGAGCCCGGCTGCCTGATCATTTAGCCTGCTCTGACGCTGAGCCCGGCTGCCTGATCATTCAGCATGCCCTGACGCTGAGCCCGGCTGCCTGATCATTCTGCCTGCTCTGACGCTGAGCCCGGCTGCCTGATCATTCAGCCTGCTCTGACGCTGAGCCCGGCTGCCTGATCATTCAGCCTGCTCTGACGCTGAGCCCGGCTGCCTGATCATTCAGCCTGCTCTGACGCTGAGCCCGGCTGCCTGATCATTCAGCCTGCTCTGACGCTGAGCCCGGCTGTCACACCCTGACCATAGTTTACTTTGTATGTTTCTATGTTTTGGTTGGTCAGGGTGTGATCTGAGTGGGCATTCTATGTTGGATGTCTTGTTTGTGTATTTCTATGTCTGGCCTGATATGGTTCTCAATCAGAGGCAGGTGTTGGTCATTGTCTCTGATTGGGAACCATATTTAGGTAGCCTGGGTTTCACTGTGTGTTTGTGGTTGATTGTTCCTGTCTCTGTGTTTTGTACCAGATAGGGCTGTTTCGGTTTTCGTACATTTGTTTTTTTGTTAGTTTGTCATGTATAGTTTCCGTATTAAATGAAATGAATCAGTCGCTCTGGATAAGAGCGTCTGCTAAATGACCGTAATGTAATGTAATGTAAATGAATCACAACTACGCTGCATTTTGGTCCGCTCCTCCTTCCCACAATGAAAGCCGTGACACCGGTTGCCTGATCATTCAGCCTGCTCTGACACTGAGCCCGGCTGACTGATCATTCAACCTGCTCTGACGCTGAGCCCGGCTGACTGATCATTCAGCCTGCTCTGACGCTGAGCCCGGCTGGCTGATCATTCAACCTGCTCTGACACTGAGCCCGTCTGCCTGACCCCGACCTGCCAATTGCCTGCCCCCTGTATTTCAATAAATATCAGAGACTCGAACCATCTGCCTCCTGTGTCTGCATCTGGGTCTCACCCTGTGTCGTTATAAGGTTAGCTGACAACGTCACAAAAACGATGTGCACGCTTCAATGGGGCAGAAGTCCATGTGTTGTTGCCTGATAGTTAGCAGCAATGACAAAAGGCTGCCTTGTGGGGAATCGTAGGTGTCTCGTTTCAGCTAGTTTTAACTTGTTCTTGATACCATGTCTTGTTTTTTAGGTGTTTTGACTGTTGCCACATCTTTGCCATTGTGGCAACAACTGTAAAGACGTATTTGAGAGACAACAAGTGCTCATTGTGTAAGGTATTTCTGTTTTCAATAAACATTGGAGATGAAATATAGTTTACATGCTGTCAACAATCTTAGCCAGCCCCATTGGTCAAAATGATCCAAGATTAGACCAGAAATAGATCCCACTTGTGACCAATGTAAGCAGGCTCCTGATACTTTATTACACACGTTTTGGACATGGCCGAAATCGACAGATTTCTGGATATCAATTTTTGAAAGCTTTTCTAAGATACTGGAGAGACTTATAGAACCTTCTGCCTTTACTGCATGATTAAGAGTGGCACCACAGGAGGCCCCTCAACAGTTATATGGAGTGGCACCACAGGAGGCCCCTCAACAGTTATATGGAGTGGCACCACAGGAGGCCCCTCAACAGTTATATGGAGTGGCACCACAGGAGGCCCCTCAACAGTTATATGGAGTGGCACCACAGGAGGCCCCTCAACAGTTATATGGAGTGGCACCACAGTAGACCCCTCTAAACAGTTCTATGGAGTGGCACTACAGTAGACCCCTCTAAACAGTTCTATGGAGTGGCACTACAGTAGACCCCTCTAAACAGTTCTATGGAGTGGCACCACAGTAGACCCCTCTAAACAGTTCTATGGAGTGGCACCACAGTAGACCCCTCTAAACAGTTCTATGGAGTGGCACTACAGTAGACCCCTCTAAACAGTTCTATGGAGTGGCACCACAGTAGACCCCTCTAAACAGTTCTATGGAGTGGCACCACAGGAGGCCCCTCAACAGTTATATGGAGTGGCACCACAGAAGACCCCTCTAAACAGTTCTATGGAGTGGCACCACAGTAGACCCCTCTAAACAGTTCTATGGAGTGGCACCACAGTAGACCCCTCTAAACAGTTCTATGGAGTGGCACCACAGTAGACCCCTCTAAACAGTTCTATGGAGTGGCACTACAGTAGACCCCTCTAAACAGTTCTATGGAGTGGCACTACAGTAGACCCCTCTAAACAGTTCTATGGAGTGGCACTACAGTAGACCCCTCTAAACAGTTCTATGGAGTGGCACCACAGTAGACCCCTCTAAACAGTTCTATGGATTGGCACCACAGTAGACCCCTCGAAACAGTTCTATGGAGTGGTACCACAGTAGACCCCTCTAAACAGTTCTATGGAGTGGCACTACAGTAGACCCCTCTAAACAGTTCTATGGAGTGGCACCACAGTAGACCCCTCAAAACAGTTCTATGGAGTGGCACTACAGTAGACCCCTCTAAACAGTTCTATGGAGTGGCACTACAGTAGACCCCTCTAAACAGTTCTATGGAGTGGCACTACAGTAGACCCCTCTAAACAGTTCTATGGAGTGGCACCACAGTAGACCCCTCTCTAAACAGTTCTATGGAGTGGCACTACAGTAGACCCCCTCTAAACAGTTCTATGGAGTGGCACTACAGTAGACCCCTCTAAACAGTTCTATGGAGTGGTACCACAGTAGACCCCTCTAAACAGTTCTATGGAGTGGCACCACAGTAGACCCCTCTAAACAGTTCTATGGAGTGGCACCACAGTAGACCCCTCTAAACAGTTCTATGGAGTGGCACTAAACAGTAGACCCCTCTAAACAGTTCTATGGAGTGGCACTACAGTAGCCCCTCTAAACAGTTCTATGGAGTGGTACCACAGTAGACCCCTCTAAACAGTTCTATGGAGTGGTACCACAGTAGACCCCTCTAAACAGTTCTATGGAGTGGTACCACAGTAAACCCCTCTAAACAGTTCTATGGAGTGGCACTACAGTAGACCCCTCTAAACAGTTCTATGGAGTGGCACCACAGTAGACCCCTCTAAACAGTTCTATGGAGTGGCACCACAGTAGACCCCTCTAAACAGTTCTATGGAGTGGCACCACAGTAGACCCCTCTAAACAGTTCTATGGAGTGGCACTACAGTAGACCCCTCTAAACAGTTCTATGGAGTGGCACCACAGTAGACCCCTCTAAACAGTTCTATGGAGTGGCACTACAGTAGACCCCTCTAAACAGTTCTATGGAGTGGCACCACAGTAGACCCCTCTAAACAGTTCTATGGAGAGGCACCACAGTAGACCCCTCTAAACAGTTCTATGGGCAACATGCTTGTAACGGCGTTCTTCGTTTGTCGCAAGAAAGTCGGACCGAAATGCAGCGTGTTGGTTACTCATGTTTTTTAATGAAACAAATAAAGGAACTATACATGAAATAACTAATAATTACAAAACAACAAAACGGAATGTGAAACCTATTACAGCCTATTTGGTGAACACTACACAGAGACAGGAACAATCACCCACGAAATACAAAGTGAAACCCAGGCTACCTAAATACGGTTCCCAATCAGAGACAACGAGAATCACCTGACTCTGATTGAGAAACCTATGCAACACCCCTACTCAGCCGCAATCCCAATAACTAGAAAACCCCACTATGAAATACAACAACATAAACCCATGTCACACCCTGGCCTGACCAACTAATTAACGAAAACACAAAATACTAAGACCAAGGCGTGACAATGCTGGCATAAACTACTCTTCTTGTTAGACTTCTACTATTTAAGTTGAAGGATGTGTTTCCTCTTACTTTAACAATTTGATAAAGGAAGTTATGCAACATCTCAAGCCAGAGAAAATACGCTACTCCGTTATGGGATCTGCAATGACATTTTATAATATCTGGCAAACCTTCCTATCATTTGGAGAAGACATGGACCAGCTAACTCCATAAACCAAACCAAATTAGAATTTGGTTCATTTTTTTACTTTTTGTTTTACATATCTTGGTATTTCTTTTTACTATTTGATTATATTATTCATTGTATATCATGCCTGCTTTAAGTCTAGTTTTGGGGTGGGGCTCTAATAGAGCATGGGGGGGGGGATTTGGTCGGGGATCCGTGTGTGTTCTGCCCTCTACCTGTCTGTCCATTATCTGAATAATCATTAAAAAATGCCAAATAACTTTTGGTTGTGTTGCTAAAGAACCCGTCTATACTATCCTGAACGGAGGCGTCATCAGAGTTTCAGAACATTCAGAGCTGACTCGCCGCGAGGGGGAAGGGTGCAATAATATGACCTATCATAAAGCATTGCATGTACTACACCACCTTTTCTATACATGAGGGGAGGTTATCACATCTAGCCATAATGGTCCTGGAAGCATAGCCAGAATGGTCTCTTCCGGGATGGTCCCGGATGCATAGCCTGGCTACGCACTTAAATATGAACCTCTACATAGGCTATAACGTGACAAGAGATACATTCATTCATATTTAATATGATTAATTCAACCTGAACAACAGTAGTCATTGCGTGGGTTAACCAGAGATGGAAGAAGAAGGACTTCTCTGTGGGTGGATGACATTTCTCAAGTCAGCTAAGGTCTGATTCTCCACTCTATCGTTTCTTAGGAACTGTGCAACATGCAGCAGGGTTGACCACTCCTATAATCGTTTCTTAGGAACTGTGCAACATGCGGCAGGGTTGACCACTCCTATAATCGTTTCTTAGGAACTGTGCAACATGCGGCAGGGTTGACCACTCCTATAATCGTTTCTTAGGAACTGTGCAACATGCGGCAGGGTTGACCACTCCTATAATCGTTTTTAGGAACTGTGCTATAATCGTTTCTTAGGCATGCGGCAGGGTTGACCACTCCTATAATCGTTTCTTAGGAACTGTGCAACATGCGGCAGGGTTGACCACTCCTATAATCGTTTCTTAGGAACTGCAACATGCGGCAGGGTTGACCACTATAATCGTTTCTTAGGAACTGTGCAACATGCGGCAGGGTTGACCACTCCTATAATCATTTCTTAGGAACTGTGCAACATGCGGCAGGGTTGACCACTCCTATAATCGTTTCTTAGGAACTGTGCAACATGCGGCAGGGTTGACCACTCCTATAATCGTTTCTTAGGAACTGTGCAACATGCGGCAGGGTTGACCACTCCTATAATCGTTTCTTAGGAACTGTGCAACATGCGGCAGGGTTGACCACTCCTATAATCGTTTCTTAGAACTGTGCAACATGCGGCAGGGTTGACCACTCCTATAATCGTTTCTTAGGAACTGTGCAACATGCGGCAGGGTTGACCACTCCTATAATCGTTTCTTAGGAACTGTGCAACATGCGGCAGGGTTGACCACTCCTATAATCGTTTCTTAGGAACTGTGCAACATGCGGCAGGGTTGACCACTCCTATAATCGTTTCTTAGGAACTGTGCAACATGCGGCAGGGTTGACCACTCCTATAATCGTTTCTTAGGAACTGTGCAACATGCGGCAGGGTTGACCACTCCTATAATCGTTTCTTAGGAACTGTGCAACATGCGGCAGGGTTGACCACTCCTATAATCGTTTCTTAGGAACTGTGCAACATGCGGCAGGGTTGACCACTCCTATAATCGTTTCTTAGGAACTGTGCAACATGCGGCAGGGTTGACCACTCCTATAATCGTTTCTTAGGAACTGTGCAACATGCGGCAGGGTTGACCACTCCTATAATCGTTTCTTAGGAACTGTGCAACATGCGGCAGGGTTGACCACTCCCACATGGAAAACACTTCCTGAGGTGTAACATCTATTCTGTCAGTAAATAGAAAGGCTACACAACGTTGTTAATAACAAAACCTGTATGATTCTATTCCATGGTCTTACCAGGAAGGAAGACTCATACTAGTTAGCTGTAGTTGGACAGGTGTGTTGTTCTTACTAGCGCTATCTAGGGCTGTAATTCTCCTGCAGCAAACCATATTCTTGTGAGGACATTATTACATGACATCATGTCATTTTACACTGACAACACTGCAACACTAGACATTTTATGAAAAATGCATATGCTGAGGCAATGTTCTGTGCATAGTTATTTGGACATAGACTGAAGCTAAAACTTTTCATTTGGCTCTATACTCCAGCATTTCGGATTTGAGATCAAATGTTTTCTATGAGGTGACAGTACAGAATGTCACCTTTTATTTGAGGGTATTTTCATACATATCTGTTTTATCGTTTCTAAATGAAAGCACTTTATGTATGTATCTAGTCCCTCCATTTGAATGCGTTATAAGTATTCTGAGAAATTCACTTATAGTGTATTCAATTTAGTCAAGTTCAGTATTTGGTCCCATATTCCTAGCACGCAATGACTATATCAAGCTTGTGACTCTACAAACTTGTTTCAGTTTTTCCCTGAAATTCAAAAGTAATCATTACACTTTGAACGGCAAGCATGACAGAAAAAATGGTCCAGTTCACGCACTTATCAAGAGAGTATCTCTGGTCATCCCTATTGCCTCTGATCTGGCAGACTCACTAAACATAAATGCTTTGTTTGTAAATGATGTCTGTGTTGGAGTGTGCCCCTGGTTATCCATAAATAAATAAAAACAAATTGTGCCATCTAGTTTGTTTAATATAGGGAATTTTAAATGATTTATACTTCTACTTTCAATACTTAAGTATATTTTAGCAAATACATTTACTTTTGATACTTAAGTATATTTAAAACCAAATACTTTTAGACTTTTACTCAAGTAGCGTTTTATTGGGTGACTTTCACTTTTACTTGAGTAATTTTCTATTTTCTTGACTTTTACTTACTGACTGCGACATCATGTCAAAGGAACGGTCCTTAGTAAAACATGCACCCAGCTGGACTGCTTCATGGCACAGACATGGCAAAGCAATCACTGAATTTATCTCCAGTAGGCAGATATAAGTATACTGAACAAAAATGTTCCGCAACATGCAACAACTTCAAAGTTTTTACAGAGTTACAGTTCATATAAGGAGATGAGTCATATTGAGACATATAAATGAGGCCCTAATCTATGGATTTCACATGACTGGGTAGGGGTGCAGCCATGGGTGGGCCTTGGAGGGCATAGGCCCACTCACTGGGGAGCCAGGCCCAGCCATGGGTGGGCCTTGGAGGGCATAGGCCCACTCACTGGGGAGCCAGGCCCAGCCATGGGTGGGCCTTGGAGGGCATAGGCCCACTCACTGGGGAGCCAGGCCCAGCCATGGGTGGGCCTTGGAGGGCATAGGCCCACTCACTGGGGAGCCAGGCCCAGCCATGGGTGGGCCTTGGAGGGCATAGGCCCACTCACTGGGGAGCCAGGCCCAGCCATGGGTGGGCCTTAGAGGGCATAGGCCCACTCACTGGGAGCCAGGCCCAGCCATGGGTGGGCCTTGGAGGGCATAGGCCCACTCACTGGGGAGCCAGGCCCAGCCATGGGTGGGCCTTGGAGGGCATAGGCCCACTCACTGGGGAGCCAGGCCCAGCCATGGGTGGGGCTTGGAGGGCATAGGCCCACTCACTGGGGAGCCAGGCCCAGCCATGGGTGGGCCTTGGAGGGCATAGACCCACTCACTGGGGAGCCAGGCCCAGCCATGGGTGGGCCTTGGAGGGCATAGACCCACTCACTGGGGAGCCAGGCCCAGCCATGGGTGGGCCTTGAAGGGCATAGACCCACTCACTGGGGAGCCAGGCCCAGCCATGGGTGGGCCTTGGAGGGCATAGACCCACTCACTGGGGAGCCAGGCCCAGCCAACCAGAATGATTTTTTTTCCGCACAAAGGGGCTTTATTACAGACAGAAATACTTCATTCCCTATTTTTATTTCTATCTGTTTTATTATACTGTTGTTGTGTACTAGATCTTATGGGTTGAAAAGTTGTTTTTTTCCCTCAGACATAAACTCCAGGTGAAAGCCTAAGGTCATGGCTAGATTAATAACATTTTGCTAGATTCATGACTACAGCCATAGCGAAACAGTGCAAATTGGCTGTCAGCTCAACTTTAATAAACTTAACTGGAAAAGCTGATATGCTTCAGTTTTCTGCCAGATGACTGGTTTCACATTTTGTTTCCAGCAATTATAAGGTAAAATAGATCTAAACCAATTGTAATTTCTAACTACAGTCCCATTATCCAAACGGCTTACTCATTTAGCTATCTCTTATCAATCTGTAAATTGCAGTGCATGGAGGATGGTATTATTTCTATTGGAAACCAACAGGTTGCTCGGTCTTATTAGTTTTATCATGCGTAATGGGGGTAGAATTATGAGGGTATTAAGTTAAAAAACAGTGTAGAATACAATGTATCTGTAGACACACCTCCATTTCTTTAATCGCCACCCCAAACCAATAGCGGTATGATTAGCATGCTATTCTCAAGCTTAAATTCAAGGTGAGAATACACATAAAGAGTGTACATGCCAACTGTCTTATGTAACCAGAGAGGCATACATGTAGAAGTCAGGGTTATGAGGTGTCCCCTGGCCTAACATAAGGGGATGTACTTTGTCACAACACACACTTAAACAAAAATATAGATATTTTAATTACACATACTGAAACATTACATGTTTTGCATGTTGCTTCTTTGATTTCCCAATGTAGGCCTGCAGCCCTCCATCCATAACATCATGTTGTTCATCTTCCTCAAACTAGACTTCCCGGTCTATTCAGAATCATACAAGGCTAGAAACTTGTTACACAAGGTATCTATCACTAAACCATCACTGCTACCTCTATTAAGCATGACATTAATACTAATATTTTAAAAGGCATCAACCCAGATTTTGGGATTTCAGCTCTGTCTTCACTAGGACCAGACTTAGGGCCCTATAAATTTGTTTTACTTTTTGGCGTGAGTCAATTACATTTTTTCTAAATTTCCATTTTGTTTTCACGCAAAAAAACAACACTTTTTTAATAGAAAAGTCCACAAGAATGATTAAACCACATCAGAAATGTACTCTTCAGAAAGTAGCAGGAAATACAAATCACTGATGCATTCTGTTCATGCCTTATGATAAACTTGGGCTAATTAATGTTCAATAAGATTCCCTACTAAGTTCAATGCATTTTAGAATTTTGTTGAATTCTGATTTAATGTCTGGATTCCATGATTCCGTCCACGTTCTCCGTATTACAGATTTGATTTTACTTTGCAGCTGGTGCAAATGCTTAGTAAAGCTGGGCCTAAGTCTGCTCCATCTTGCTTAGGAGAAGGAGAGGCTGCGGCGCAGGTCTCGTCCATAAATACAGATCATTGGTGGTCCTGGGCTTTGCCCCCACTGGAGCCGGGCTGCAAGTTGGAGCGCAGCTTATACATGCAGTTGAGAGTGTCCAGCAGGAACGACCGCGTCGTGTTAATCTCCATCAGAGTTAGGTTGTCAAGCTGGAGAGGGAGAGATGGAGAGGGGAGATGAAAAGGGAGGAGAATGTAAATAAGGGAAGAAATCATGTTTCTACACAAAGTTCATAGACAGATGCATTCATCCAACTATACTTTACTACTATCACCGTATTAATGCCACGTCTACCTTGCTGCCTTGTTGACAATGTGACCCGGTGGCGCTGACTACTGTTCCATTTGAGCAGGGAGGTCTGCCCTTGTCGGTTTTTCCGGTCAAATGACCGGCTATAACCCGGTGCCCCCCGGTTACAATCGAACTTCCTCAGTAATTGATTGATACCTTGGCGTGTGCTTCCTGCTGGCTGATGAAGCTGTCAGCGGAGAGGCGGAGCTTGGCGATACGCGTGTCCCAGATGTCCTTCACCAGTGTACGGATCTCATCCGCTTTGGGAATGTTATCAGATGCACTGCAGAGAAACAGGGATATATGACAACAGCTTGAAAACACCTTCCAATTCCAGTCAAATTATAAATCAATAGCTATATCCAAACTAAGACAATATATCCAAGCTTAAAGTTAGGAAGTGTAGGATGATACTGACTGGTTGAGTAGCAGCTTGGTCAGCTCCATGTAGTATGGACTGGGGACAGGGGTGAATGTGTCTTCCTTCCTCTCCAGCTCTCTGATCTCCTCCAGTTTCTCTGTACACAGATGAAAAAGGAAAGAAGTTCAGCTCTGACAATGGTTTACGTAGAGGCACCATCTTTGTAGACAATATATTAACATACATAATTTACACATATTGATATTTAACCAGGATTATGATAAACGCTTAGAGACACCCGTCTCCTTAACTTACCTACATCCATCCACTCTGGTGGCACTATCCTGCATTTCTGCCTCTGTTTCAGATTGAGGGCCAGCCACACAGGCACGTCGACAGGTAGCCCTGGGTTAAAAGGACCAAGATCTCCCTGGAGACAGAAATCCACTTCTGAGTCATACAGAATGTAAACAAACTTACAGTGCCAGTAACGCGTTAGCTAGTTAGCCATGTGCCATCCCCATGGATCTGGCATAAAAACATGGGAGTCTGGAGTGTAGCTAGCTAGTTAGATGGCTAGTAAATTACTGTGGGCTGTATTAATTTGGCTAGCTAGTAGTTATGAATTAGCTAGTTATTAAACAACATCCGTGATCAGGCCAGAAAAATAGCCTAGCTAGCTAGTAACTAAACAAGAAACTGGTTAGCTATGCTAAAGGTTAACCAACTCACCCCGATCAAGTAGATTTTGTCAAGACTGAAATTGGGGATTATCTTCACTACCTCCTTCTCGGCAAGGAATTCGACCTCAGAAGGGTCCATTATAACCGTACTTTTATCGTTTTACGTGTAACGTTATCTCCGCAGGAACAGAGCCTATCGACGCTTTCGCAAGTTCCCGCGAAATATTCAGAGTAGTGTCACAGCAAACACGGAAGTCCCGCCTCGTCTCCAAATCAGTCAATTGCATACAATCGTCACTGGGTGGCAGTATTTACCCACACTAGAGGCACAGACGCACAACATGGCCAGAGACCGTAGAGTAAGACCTGCAGAGAGAAACAACACTTCATGTAGCCACCTGAAATAATTAGATGGTTTAATATGGGTTCGATTCCGACCCGAGTTAAGCGTGCGTAAATGGAACGTAGGCCAATTCCCTTTTTATGCACTTTTCTATCTATGTTGTATGCTGACCTTGATTCTATTCAACCCGTTATTCGTTCCGGCTGGAGAGCTAAGAAATTAAGGTGTGGCGGAGATATGTCCAAAAAGAAAAACGTACTGAACAGTGTTCAATAGGAATGGGGTAATTAACAATGGGATTTAAAAGTGTTTTCTAAAGTTGATTATTATAATTATTATAATTATATTATTATTCATATTAATATTACTAGTATTATTAATAGTACCATTAATGATAACGTTTTGTTATGTATAACTGTTATTTCCATGATAACTATTTAGTCATCATTATTTTTAATGATGTTAACAATAATGTCAATGTTATAATCAGGCTGACTAGCTCTCGTTCAGGCAAATGAGAAATAAGTCCACTCAGGCTAAAGTTAGTTACTTTAAGGAGCAGTTTTCTCTCTGTGAGTCTAACCCCAAGAAGTTCTGGAAAATGGTTAAAGACCTTGACAATAAACCTTCATCCTCACAGCTGCCCATGTCCCTTAATGTTGATGATGTGATTGTTACTGACAAGAAGTGCATGGCTGAGCTCTTTAATCAACACTTCATTAAGTCAGGATTCCTATTTGACTCAGCCATGCCTCCTTGCACATCCAACATTTCCTCATCTCCCACCACTTCTAATACGACTATCCCCAATTCTTCTCCCTCTTTTTCCCCTGCCCGCCTCATAGTTTCTCCCTGCAGGCAGTCATTGAGTACGAGGTGCTAAAGGAGCTCCTGAAACTTGACCCCCAAAAAACATCTGGGTCAGATGGTTTAGACCCTTTCTTCTTTAAGGTTGCTGCCCCTATCATCTCCAACCTTTTTAACCTGTCTCTCCTTTCTGGTGGAGGTTCCCATTGCTTGGAAGGCAGCCACAGTTCGTCCTTTATTTAAAGGGAGAGATCAAGCTGATCCTAATTGTTTAAGGCCTATTTCTATTTTGCCCTGTTTATCAAAAGTGTTGGAAAAACTTCTCAATAATCAAATGACTGGCTTTCTTGATGTCTATAGAATTCTCTATGGTATGCAAACTGGTTTCCGCTCAGGTTATGGATGTGTCACTGCAACCTTATAGGTCCTCAATGATGTCACCATTGCACTTGATTCATGCAATGTTGTGCTGCTATTTTATTGACTTCGACAAAGCTTTTGATATGGTAGATCATTCCATTTTTGCGTCCCGGCTAAGGAGTATTGATGTCTCTGAGGGGTCTTTGGCCTGGTTTGCTAATTACCTCATTCAAAGAGCGCAGTGTAAAAAGTCAGAAAATCTGCTGTCTCAGCCACTGCCTGTCACCAAGGGAGCTCCCCAAGGCTCGATCCTAGACCCCACGCTCTTCTCAAATTACATCAACAACATAACTCAGTCAGTAAGAAGCTCTCTCAACCATTTATATGCAGATAATACAGTCAGCTGGCCCCTCCTCGGATTTTGTGTTAAATGCTCTATAACAAATCTTTCTTACTGTCCAACAAGCTTTCTCTGCCCTTAATCTTGTTCTGAACACCTCCAAAACAAAGGTCATGTGGTTTGGTAAGAAGAATGCACCTCTTCCCACATGTGTTATTACTACCTCTGAGGGTTTAGAGCTTGAAGTAGTCACCTCATACAAGTACTTGGGAGTGTGGCTAGACAGTACACTGTCCTTCTCTCGGCACATATCAAAGCTGCAGGCTAAAGTTAAATCTAGACTTGGTTTCCTATATTGTAATAGCACCTCTTTCACTCCAGCTGCCAAACTAACCCTGATTCAGATGACCATCCTACCCATGCTAGATTACGGAGACATAATTTATAGATTGGCAGGTAAGAGTGCTCTCGAGCGACTAGATGTTCTTTACCATTCGGCCATCAGATTTTCCGCCAATGCTCATTATAAGACACATCACTGCACTCTATACTCCTCTGTAAACTGGTCATCTCTGTATACCCGTTGCAAGACCCATTGGTTGATGCTTATTTATCAAACCCTCTTAGGTCTCACTCCCCCTATCTGAGATTCCTAATACAGCCCTCATCCTCCACATACAGTACAACACCCATTCTGCCAGTCACATTCTGTTGAAGGTCCCCAAAGCACACACATCCCTGCGTCGCTCCTCAGCTAGTGACTGGAACGAGCTGCAACAAACACTCAAACTGGACGGTTTTATCGCCATCTCTTCATTCAAAGACTCAATCATGTCAGTTGTGGCTGCTTTGTGAGATGTATTATTATCTCTACCTTCTTGCCCTTTGTGCTGATGTTTGTGCCCAATAATGTCTGTACCATGTTGTGTTGCTACCATGTTGTTGTCATGTTGTGTTGCTACCATGCTGTCTTGTCATGTGTTGCTTCCTTGCTATGTTGTTGTCTTAGGTCTCTCTTTATGTAGTGTTGTGTCGTCACTCTTGTCGTGATGTGTGTTTTGTCCTATATTTATATTTTATTGATTGATTTATTTTTAATCCCAGCCCCCGTCCCCACAAGAGGCTTTTTGCCTTTTGGTAGACCGTCATTGTACATAAGAATTTGTTCTTAACTGACTTGCCTAGTAAAATAAAGGTTAAATAAAATTAAAATAAATACAGTGCCTTGCGTAAGTATTCGGCCCCCTTGAACTTTGTGACCTTTTGCCACATTTCAGGCTTCAAACATAAAGATATAAAACTGTATTTTTTTGTGAAGAATCAACAACAAGTGGGACACAATCAATGAAGTGGAACGACATTTATTGGATATTTCAAACTTTTTTAACAAATCAAAAACTGAAAAATTGGGCGTGCAAAATTATTCAGCCCCCTTAAGTTAATACTTTGTAGCGCCACCTTTTGCTGCGATTACAGCTGTAAGTCGCTTGGGGTATGTCTCTATCAGTTTTGCACATCGAGAGACTGAAATTTTTTCCCATTCCTCCTTGCAAAACAGCTCGAGCTCAGTGAGGTTGGATGGAGAGCATTTGTGAACAGCAGTTCTTTCCACAGATTCTCAATTGGATTCAGGTCTGGACATTGACTTGGCCATTCTAACACCTGGATATGTTTATTTTTGAACCATTCCATTGTAGATTTTGCTTTATGTTTTGGATCATTGTCTTGTTGGAAGACAAATCTCCGTCCCAGTCTCAGGTCCTTTGCAGACTCCATCAGGTTTTCTTCCAGAATGGTCCTGTATTTGGCTCCATCCATCTTCCCATCAATTTTAACCATCTTCCCTGTCCCTGTTGAAGAAAAGCAGGCCCAAACCATGATGCTGCCACCACCATGTTTGACAGTGGGTATGGTGTGTTCAGGGTGATGAGCTGTGTTTTATCATCATTAGTCATTTAGGTCAACATTGGATCATTCAGAGATCCTCACTGAACTTCTGGAGAGAGTTTGCTGCACTGAAAGTAAAGGGGCTGAATAATTTTGCACGCCCAATTTTTCAGTTTTTGATTTGTTAAAAAAGTTTGAAATATCCAATAAATGTCGTTCCACTTCATGATTGTGTCCCACTTGTTGTTGATTCTTCACAAAAAAATACAGTTTTATATCTTTATGTTTGAAGCCTGAAATGTGGCAAAAGGTCGCAAAGTTCAAGGGGGCCGAATACTTTCGCAAGGCACTGTAAATACAAATATTATTTGCGCTATAATGGCAATTAACTTGATTCCTTTTTGTCTACAGATATGCTCTATTCCGATTTTGACACAATTCCCTCATTATTCCACCACCTTTATGCCCTAGAAAACCATGAATAAGGTCAAGCGAACCTACCGTTTCCTAGTGGAAAAAGCATCTACTTAATTTTTTCCCCATAGAAATAACAGCATTCTCCATGCACTGTAATTCATCAACTGATAAGAGCTATTGATCAGATCTGGGTAAATGAGTAATCCGTTTGCTGAAAGGGATGGTAACTAGACAGCAATTTCTGTATATGATTTTCCCTTATGATCCTTGGAGACTAATGTGAAACCAGTCAAGTAGAAGCAAACAAAAAAATCATATAAACACAAACAATTAAATAGGCTACAAATGGCTGTGCCGTTATTCAGAATTGTAATTGTGTGCCCTCACAATTTAAGTGCATGAAATGTGGAGACCCAAGCTATAGGTTTCTGTAGGGCTGAACCTGTCGAGTTGATATATGCACTTTAGAATGTTTCAATTATATACCCAGAGTTTTCTCAATTTTATTTCACAATTTGTATCATGTTAAATATTAGCCACTATCAGGACCCACCATCAGTAATACCCAAATACATTTATAACTGTCACTTTAGTGTTCGTTTTCTTCCATTTGATGTTGTTATATTTTGCATCATTCCATTCCATTTACCTTTCTTTCCTGTCAAGTCTGTGTAGTTATTCCTGAGGGTCGCTAGCATAGTAACAGAAAGGTTGCAAGATCGAATCCCCGAGCTGACAAGGTACAAATCTTTTGTTCTGCCCCTGAACAAGGCAGTTAACCCACTGTTCCTAGGCCGTCATTGAAAATAAGAATTTGTTCTTAACTGATTTGCCTAGTTAAATAATGGTCAAATAAATAAAAAATTAGTGGATCATATTAGGGTAACGATGTGCAATAGTGTGGGACATGTAGCCTATTAGAATAATTATGGAACTCGGACCACACATACCCAATGTCATATAGTTCCATGATTAGTGAGGATTAGTAGGACTGTTGTTCAACACTTACTGCCTGCTTTTTCCCACATTCCAATATTTAGTGGTTTAAACTCGATTTTGACAACTTTCAGGATGAAACAAAACCACTATTTTCGATTCATCAATATATTTTGTGCATAAAGGCTCTCCAAACCTGTTTTTATGAATGAGTCATACATACTTTCCTAACCCTAAAATCTACCAGTTGGTGCTGAAATGGAGAGGAAAATATCCATATATTCTCTCTATGTTTCCTAGTATGTCTACAACATTCTAATTAAAGGTACACCATATTTAAAGGGATGGCTTAAGATAAATGCACTATAAATCCTATTGAATGAAACTCCACATGCAAGGGAATCCCCTCAAATGTTCTACTGCTTAATCTCCTGTTCCACTTATAGAATGTTAGTTCAAAAGTATTGTGGAGCTCCTGCACCTAAATATAAACAGTAATGGACATCTATTTCAGTCCAAGCACTGGGTAAGTCTGATTACTAACTACTGAGAAGTGCTTAGGAAAGGCGCGTGTACATTTCCTGTCAGAATGGTGCCCTAGGGTAGTAGTTCCATCATGTTCTCAGGTTATGGAAAGTTCTTCGGGGTATGTGCTCTTTCAGGAATCAGCTTTTCACCATACCATTTGTCATGGCCCCTTACCTCAACCAGAGATCGTTTAGAATAAACTTTTCTATACAGTTTCAGCTTCTATATCTTGTCTTGATGCACCCTCATAGATTGGAAAGTATTTCCCGAGTGGTGCAGCGGTCTAAGGCACTGCATTGTCGTGCTTGAGGCATCACAACAGACCCGGGTTTGATCTCGGGCTGTGTCACAACAGGCCGTGACCGGGAGTCCCATAGGGTGGAGCAGCATCGTCCGGGTTAGGGGAGGGTTTTTACTTGGCTCATTACGCTCTAGCAACTCCTTGTGGCGGGAAGGGCACCTGCAGGCTGACTTCAGTCGTCAGTTGAACGGTGTTTCCTCCCACACATTGGTGCAGCTTGCTTCCAGGTTAAGCGGGCGGGTGTTAAGCGAGGTTTGGCGGGTCATGTTTCGGAAGACGCATGACTTGACCGTTGCCTCTCCCGAGCCCGAGTTGCAGCAATAAGACAAGGTCTAAAAAGGGAGGGGGAAAATGAATGGAAAGTACTTTCCATTAATATCCACTGTATGCTGTCTCAACCCAAAGTGATGGAACACTGCATCCTAAATTTAACACTCAGCTCATTCAGCGCTGGAGTAAGGGAGTGATTTTAGAAAAAGGCATTAAAAACATGCACAATATCTGAAAAGTTACATTTTATTTGTACATTCTGTTGAAACATTATTTTTTTTTACAAAAAGGTTTAATATATCAAAACCTCAAATGATTTGATTTAGACTTATCTTAATCCAACCTGAAATACATAATTAATGAATCAATAATAATAACATGGATATGCTTTTATCCCGAGTGACTTACAGTTTATTACCTATCCAATAACATAATTTATTTTAGCAATTAAAGTGAAGAATCAGATCATCTTTTAACAAATAAATACTAAGCTATCTCTTATAAGAAAAACAGGAGGAAAACAGTTCTCTGAGAATATAAACATTAAGACTTAATAGGTAGTGAAATAAAACAACATATCTCGTTGATTACAATTCTGTAATATTTCAATAAGTCACATCTCAGAACAATAATTTATGTCTATCATCTCTGTAACACTATTTCTGAAGAACCTAAAGTATTCAATAAGTCAAAATAAATGATATTCATGTTTCCCTACCATTCAGAATTACACCTACATCTTCATTAATTATTAGCATACAAAAACCATGAGAAAGAAAATTAACACGTTGCATTGAATGACACCAAGGTCTTGATCCTCCCTACTATGGGATCAAAGATCCCAATGGTACCTGTGTCCTGCTTGCCCATAAAAATAGACTGGCCAGTGCTCCGAAAGCTCTCTTCCCTGTGAGAGCAATTCACTAGGAACAAAGACTTAGCATTCCTGCGCTACAGTAGTATTAGCACGTCCAACGCAGTTTTGGCCGCAATGCCTTTGTCTAGTGCATCGCAGTCACTCAGCTGGGAGGCTTAGCACAGGTGCAGGACAGACTTGTTGATCTCAGGGTTGGTCCAGTCATTCCTGAGGTCGTCTAGGTGATTGTCGAAGTCGATCAGGCTCTCGTAGGACCTGCCCTCCAGCAGAGCCGACGTGATCTTCTGAGCCTCACACCAGTCCTCAAAGCAGTCCCTGGAACACACACAAACCAACACTCCAGAACCTCAGCTCCACCTTCAAGAATCACAAATCAAATCGCATTTGTCAAAAGTGCCAAATATAACTGGTGTAGACTTCACCGTGAAATGCTCGCTTACGAGCCCTTCCCAACAATGCAAAGTTTAAAAATAAAATAGTAACACAAGGAATAATTTAAAATACACAAGAATGGAGCAATATACAGGGAGTACCAGTACAAGATCAATGTGCAGAGGTACGAGGTAGATATGTACATGAAGGCAGGGTAAAGTGACTAGGCATCAGGATAGATAATAATAGTAAAATAAATATCTACCACATTAGGTTCTATTTCACTCTACAGATATTGACAAAGTGTATACCATGTAGTTCCAAATCTTTTTCTTTGGACAGGAATAAGACACCCATCAAGAAAGGATCCTTCCACAAGTCTAAAACTGCTGCAGTGTTGCAATGCGGTATGCAAGGCTGACCATATAATTACATATTAGAACTCATTTTTGATCCAATCAGTCATTTTATAGAATCTCTGAGAGGTCGACAGCCTGTGTTTATGGTATAGCTGTTAAGACTGTCAAATGTCTGCATGTCCAAATCTTTTTGGATAAATGGCTGTTCAGTAGCTGTGATATATCTAGCCCACATGACATATTAGGAAAGCTCAGGAACACTTACGCATTACAGTCCCTGCATTTCCACTTGTTTTCATGGTGGTCATAAATGGCTAATATGGGCTCATAGCAGCCCATGGTGAATCTGGTGCTGTCCACCTGAGGAACACAACATTATTAGAGATACAGTGGTCAGTGTAGATCTTATGTGTGAATTCAGTAATGTGGCAGTTCTGATACTGGACGGCTAATAGAGGATTTACCATAATCATTGCTGCTTCGCTGAAGTTCTCTGCAATCCTGGCCCCAACTTTTTCAGCAAACTGGTTAGGTCTGTGGGAGTCAAAAGAACGAACAGAGTACATTGTGTACCATATCAACACAACTCTCCACAGAGCACGAAAGGGATCCTGTATCAAAATCTTGTTACCTGAAGTCCTTTGTGCGCTCGTTGGCTTGGTAATACCCAGCTATGACATATTTATTCTCTTTACACCACGTGTCAATCTGGATGTGGGGAAAGAAAAAAATGATTAGCTTGTTTGACTAAACTCAACACCACTGTGAAGGAAGTTTCTGATAAACTCCACCAATGGAGAAGTTCATCAGACACTTCCTTCACTATGATGTTGCGTTTAGCTTGACGTGTCAGCAGGATTGACAGCTGTTAAATGCACTTCTACTTCAACAGGCCCAGCAACTTGCTGTGGTGAACATGCAATGGAGTAACATGAACATTTTTAAAACATGATGTGAATAGAAGATAAAGACTATCAATTCACTCACCAATGTAAGTGCCACTTCCAGCATAGGTGCCAATGCAAGTGTGCCGTGGAATAGTGGTATACAATCCACAGAGAGGATTGGAGTGGAGTGACTGTCTTTTTTCTTCTCCTTCTGTTTCTCAGCAACCAGTAATCCGTTCACGGCGCAATGAGGATATTTAGCAGCATGCAAAAGCATCTTGCAATAAGCCTGAGTTGTCAATTTAATACTCATTCTTATTTCGAGATAAACACTAAACTAGCTAATTGTATAAGGATGGTCTGGAGACTGCTAGCTTGACAGCTAGCCAACGGATATCATACCCGATACAACAGAGAGACAGTGACAGATCTGCCAGTTTGACTACGTTAATCGAGTCTCTTATAACTAGCTACCTACATAAAGGTCACTTTTGGTGAATGTTACAGTGCATTAGTGTTGTATGTTGGTCACGACGGTAACGTTATATCCTACTACAAATGAACGCTGCTTGGCTTCTCTGGTGTTTTGCACCGGTACTATACTACACACACACACACACCGCTGTGAAACAGGCAAGAATAACTAAGTACTTCTGGGTCACGTATATTTGGAATCCTTCAGAATAAAAATCCAGCCCTGTATACTTTGTAAATTAATAACTAGGGCGAAAATTATGGAAAATGTGTGCACAATTATCGATATATTGTATACTACTTATCATACAAATAATAATGTAAAGTAATTATATAAGACATTGTCATTTATTTGTTGATATGTTTATTTTTAAAGCCTAAATGGTCATCAATGTTTTTTTGTGCGTGTACTCATGTATTGCACCTTACAAAAGTATTTGTACATTGTGTCACAGTAAAAGGGGGTTCCACTCTACTCAGGAGCACTTCTTGTTTCCAAATACACCGAGTTTACACCCAGAGGAGTGTTGCTGTTCCTTTTGGCGGCACTTAAAGAGTGGCCTGTCATCTTAAATCCAATCGTTTTTTCATATTGGACATACATATTGTACCTATCTGTACATTGTGTCACAGTAGAAGGGGGGTCATTCTACTCAGGAGCACATTTAGTTTCCAAATACACAGAGTTTACACCCAGAGGAGCATCACTGCTGATTTGGTGGCCTTTAAAGTGTGGCCCATCAACTTAAATCCAATGTCTAATATTAAAACAACTGTTTGATTTAAGTTGATGGGTCACCAATTGAGCAGCGACACTCCTCTGGGTGTAAACTCTGTGGATTTGGAAACTTTGAGTGCTCCTAAGTAGAATGGATTGTGTACTACTATGCAAAAATAATAAATAATAATAATATATCCCATTTAGCAGACGCTTTTGTCCAAAGCGACTTACAAGTCAGCTGGGGCCACTACTTTTTTACATATGGGTGGTCCCAGCGGGAATCGAACCCACGACGCTTGGCGTTGCAAGCGCCATGCTCTACCGACTGAGCCACACAGGACCAAAAAGAAAAACGTACTGAACAGGGTTCAATACGAATGGGTTAATTAAGAATGGTATTTACAAGTATTTTCGAAAGTTGATTATTATAATTATTGTAATGTTATTAATATTGTTATTACTATTAGTATTAATAATAGCATTATAAATAATGTTTTGTTATTTATTACTGTTCTTACCATAACTATTTAGTCATCATTAGTTTTATCTCAATCTCTTCATTCAAAGACTTAATCATGGACACTCTTACTGACAGTTGTGGCTGCTTTAAGTGATATATTTTTGTCTCAACCTTCTTGCCCTTTGTGCTGTTGTCTGTGCCCAATAATGTTCATATCCTGTTTTGTGCTGCTGCCATGTTTTTGTCGTGTTGTGTTGCTACCATGCTGTGTTGTTATGTGTTGCTGCCATGCTATGTTGTTGTCTTAGGTCTCTCTTTATATAGTGTTGTGTTGCCTGTCTTCTCGTGATATGTGTTTTTGTCCTATATTTTTTATTTAATTTATTTTTAATCCCAGCACACGTGACTGGCAGGAGGCCTTTTGGTAGACCTTCATTGTAAATAAGAATTTGTTCTAAACTGACTTGCCGAGTTAAATAAAGGGTAAATAAAATTATTTGTAATGCTGTTAACAATAATGTCAATGATATAATATTATTTGTGCTATAATGGCGATTAACTGTATTATTTTTTCACAAAATTATAAGTGTTACGAATTTCAACCGTTTGTATTATTTTTCGCCATCTTCATTGAGAAACTTTTACTTTAAAGGAAAATCTCCGAGGTCAAGGCCTTATTCTTGCTCGGTCTTGCTTATTCTTGCTGGCGGAACGAAGGTAGCACACACCCTGGTTGAATCCCACACCATATGGCAGGCCAAAAACACCATTTTGGTTCATCTCAGGGCACACCGCGTGACAGGAATAATGCCAATGCTGCGCAACATGGTAGCAAATTAACACTAGTTTGAACACTACATTGTCGTAAAATTTCAAGTTCAAATTAAATTGCACAGCACAAATGAATCACCACGCACATGATTTTACAAACACATTTTAATATGTATATAATAGTGTGAGTACATATGACCGATTGACCTTCCATAGTTTCCCATAATCCCGCGCTAGCTACGTATTTCCGGTTAATCAAACGTTAAACCTTTATGGTTTTTGGGAGCGTCGGCGAAACGAGAACAAGTAAGAGATGTCGGGTGAATTTTCTAAATTATTAGACGTCTGATAAACAGCTATCATAGAACATATTATATCGTTTTTAATGAAGATAAATATGCTACATATGTGCTGTGTAATCAAAAATGCATTTGTCAATGTTTACGAGAGCGGAGTGAAGAGATGTGACATTGAAGAGAGAGGCAGACAAGACAAGGGGCAAATAGGCAATGGTTGGCTAGGCTAGCTAGCTTCCTAGCTAACGTTAGTTAAGGTGTCATTTTCCTGTATGTAATCTGTTTTGTGGGTATTCCTCCTCATAGTAATGTGTAGTGTTACTGTGGATTTTAGACCGGAACAGGAATATTACACAATGTTGGATGTCTGCCATGTATTTGACCTTGTGCCAGTTAGCGATGATTAGCATTGTTAGCTTGAGTGTGAGCCTTCTAGCTAGCTATCGTTTGAACCAATGATTTGTATAAACCCCGGATGCCTGAAGGGGCGCAGTATTGAGGTCACTGCGCAGTCATCATGGTACTCCTCAATTGTAAAACAGATTTTGGAAGCAATATAAATGCATTTATTAATTTCTACGTTCGTTTTTGACACGTTCATTCTATTAGACACCTTCATGCATACTTTCACATTGAGCGCGAAACAAATAAACAATTTCCTAAAATTATATATTTGTTTAGTACTAATGCTACTGTCCCCAGTACAGCACTGAATATACATAAAATGTTGTCCTTGAAACAGTATTTAAATTAAATGTAGAATTCCAATCATTCCTATGGCTGAGTGCTCCTACCTGTGAGTGCCAATATGGCCGACCGGTGGCTTCAAAGCATCTCAATGACCATTACATAGGTTGCAGTCCAAAAACTAAAAATACACACTATCCCCTCCACACTCAAGAGTAAGTGGACACTTCTGATGTATCATGATTCCTGAGAAGTACATTTTTTGTTGGGGGGGGGTAGAACATCAGTTTATCACCTCTGAGAATTCTGGATATTACAAATGTCTACTCAAAAAAAATGAACAGGAAATCAAAACCAGTAAGAAAGGGGTACCACAACCTGACAAAGGAACTCAAATTTTACCTGGATAAAACATGGGAGAAATACACAAACATTACACTATATATAGGCCTTTGCCTATATATGTATGTGTGTGTGTTTTGAATCAATGTAATTTATCAATTTCAGAACATAATTAAACTAGTTGTAAAAAAAATAATGCATGTCTATCAATTAGAAAAGCCTGTTATAATAATGTATTAGCATCGTCAATAGGAGAAAATGCTTGCCCAAGATGCTTCATGCATGCACCCTTTGCCGTGCTTATTTGCACACATTAAAGGTGTGACTCCAATCAGCTTCAAAACAGATACATGATACAAAGTACACTAAAAGTCTACTGCTAAGAGAACTAAGGGGGACAAGACTGCACACTACTTTTAACACATCATTGCTCAAATCAAGCTACTTAAGAGGAAAAGTGGGAAGGGAGGGAAAGACAGCCTGAGGACACGTAAATTAGAGGGGCATCTAAGCACGCTCCCCACGGATACGATGGGCCAGCTGGATGTCTTTGGTCATGATGGTGACACACTTGGCATGGATGGCGCACAAGTTGGTGTCCTCAAACAAACCAACAAGGCATACCTCGCTGGGCTCCTGCAGGGCTCCAATGGCTGCACTCTGGAAACGCAGGTCAGTCTTGAAGTCCTGAGCAATTTTTCTCACCAAGTGCTGGAAGGGCAGTTTGCGGATCAGCAGCTCAGTGGCCTTCTGGTACCGACAGATCTCACGCAGGGCCACCGTACCAGGCCTGTAGCGATGGGGCTTCTTGACCCCACCAGTAGAAGGGGCACTCTTGTGGGCAGCTTTGGTGGCCAGCTGCTTACGTGGGGCTTTGCCTCCAGCAGATTTACGGGCTGTCTGCTTGGTACGGGCCATGGCTCCTACAAATCACCTTTGATACAACAGACTAGAGGTCGACTGATTTAATTGGAATGGCCGATTTAATTAGGGCCGATTTCAAGTTTTCATAACAATCGGAAATCAGTATTTTTGGGCGCCAATTTAATTATTATTTTTTTACACCTTTATTAAATCTTTATTTAACTAGGTAAGTCAATTAAGAACACATTCTTATTTTCAATGACGGCCTAGGAACGGTGGGTTAACTGCCTCGTATAGCCTTGTCAGCTCGGGGGATTCAACCTTGCATCCTTACAGTTAACTAGACCAATGCTCTAACCACCTGCTTCTCATTGCACTCCAAATCAAATTTTATTTGTCACATACACATGGTTAGCAGATGTTAATGCGAGTGTAGCGAAATGCTTGAGCATGAGTAGACTGCCTGTTACGCGAATGTAGTAAGCCAAGTTAAGTTGCTAGCTAGGATTAAACTTATCTTAAACAATCAATCAATCATAATCACTAGTTAACTACACATGGTTGATGATATTACTAGTTTATCTAGCGTGTCCTGCGTTGCATATAATCGATGTGGTGCGTATCGTTGCTCCAATGTGTACCTAAGCATGGACATCAACGCCTTTCAATCAATACACAGAAGTATATATTTTTAAACCTGCATATTTAGCTAAAAGAAATCCAGGTTAGCAGGCAATATTAAAACCAGGTGAAATTGTGTCACTTGTCTTGCGTTCATTGCACGCAGAGTCATTGTATATGCAACAGTTTGAGCTGCCTAATTTGCCAGAATTTTATGTAATTATGACATAAAATTGAAGGTTGTGCAATGTAACAGGAATATTTAGACTAATGGATACCCGCCTTAGATAAAATAAGGAACGGTTCCGTATATCACTGAAAGAATAAACGTCTTGTTTTCGAGATGATAGTTTCCGGATTCTACCATATTCATGACCTAAGGCTTGTATTTCTGTGTGTTATTATGTTATAACTAAGTCTATGATTTGATAGAGCAGTCTGACTGAGTGGTGGAAGGCAGCAGCAGGCTCGTAAACATTCATTCAAACAGCACTTTTGTGTGTTTTGCCAGCAGCTCTTCGTTGTGCGTCAAGCATTGCGCTGTTTATGACTTCAAGCCTATCGACTCCCTAGATTAGGCTGGTGTAACCAATGTGAAATGGCTAGCTAGTTAGCGGGGTGAGCTCTAATAGCGTTTCAAACATCACTAGCTCTGAGACTTGAAGTGGTTGTTCCCCTTGCTCTGCATGGGTAACACTGCTTCAAGGGTGGCTGTTTTGGTTGTGTTCCTGGTTCGAGCCCAGGGAGGAGCGAGGACAGGGACGGAAGCTATACTGTTACACTGGCAATACTAAAGTTCCTATAAGAACATCCAATAGTCAAAGGTTAATGAAATACAAATGGTATAGAGAGAAATAGTCCTATAATTCCTATAATATCTACAACCTAAAACTTCTTACCTGGGAATATTGAAGACTCATGTTAAAAGGAACCACCAGCTTTCATATGTTCTCATGTTCTGAGCAAGGAACTGAAACGTTAGCTTTCTTACATGGCGCATATGGCACTTTTACTTTATTCTCCAACACTTTGTTTTTGCATTTATTTGAACCAATTATTAATGTATTATATTAAGTTAAAATAAGTGTTAATTCAGTATTGTTGTAATTGTCATGATTACAAATAAATAAAAATAATCGGCAGATCAATCGGTATGGGCTCTTTTGTTGTTGTTTTGGTCCTCCAATAATCGGTATCGGCGTTGAAAAACATAATCGGTCAACCTCTACAACAGACAATGTTAAAAATATGAAACTCGTCTCGTGTCCTTATTTATTGCGTTGTTCACACCTGGAAGGAACGATTTTTAAACGGACTGCCCTTGCCCGGAAATTCCTCACTTGTTCATCCTGCGATGATTGTTTTCAGCCACTGTAGCTTGTGGGTGCTTTATATGCGCTACAGTCAATTATGATTGCATGTCTACCTATATTAACTATATAATTATGAATTTAAGCCTACTGTATGAAAGCTATTAAATTAATTATCTAACTAATGTTAGCCTGCCTAGCTGGAACTTCTGAAGAAGGAACATGTTTTATTTCTACAATTTCCAAAAGCTAACCAAACAAAAACATAATTACTTTTATGAGACGTGTGTGTGTGTTCTGTTATGTGCATTAGTAGCACAATTTCTAACCTTTTTACATTAGTTTTTACTTATACTTGTTGCTATACTATGTTGACTTCTCCATTGATGTTGTTTTTAATTCTTGGCTGACCTAGCTGCTGTACAATTGTCGCAAATTGAATTTTGTGGAGTTTCAGGCCCGGAGTGAACATAATTGTGCACTCGCAAACTCTACTACAAACGAGGGCTTAAGTTGCAAACTTCCCTTGCTTGGCTAATCATTTGGACCGCCGCCACGTGGACGAGGATGTCTTTTTATTAGTTTAAACCGCAACCACCATCTTGAAGGGCGGTCCAAATGATTAGCCAAGCAAGGGAAGTTTGCAACTTAAGCCCTACAGCCCTCATTTTTAGTAGAGTTTGCGAGTGCACAATTATGTTCACTCCGGGCCTGAAACTCCCCATATTTCAATTTGCGACGATTGGTTTGAACCAATACCTGGGCTTGAGGAGATGATGAATATGATGACATTTCCTCTGAAGTCCAGATCCTTCAATTCAAGGTCCCATTAACCAGTTCTGCAAATGTTATGTCAAAACGTTCAGTAGTCAACAATATATGGTGTTTCATAGAGCAACTATCATCATTACTGCTGTTACTCATGGTTTGTACTTCCAAAAAAGGTTAAAGTAAAAACACATTCTTGTTGACCCATTTTGTAAGTGCATGCCATGAGTAACATCAGTAATAACGATAGTAGTTCTGCGAAACTCCATATTTTGATGAGTCCAGATCACATTTTGACATAACATTTGCAGAGCTGGCTAATGGGACTTTGAACTGAAGGATCCTGGGCGTCGGAGGAAGTCTCATTCATCCCCTCCACAAGCCCAGGTACTAGTTCAGCTAACGTTAGCCTAGGTTGAATATAACAACTCATTATTTTCAACATAGATGTTAGCTAGCTAGCTATTAGCCTGTCTAATGTTACCATTGAAATGTTTGGTTAATGTAAGCTTGAAATGTCCACTGCTGATGGATGGCTAGTTATGTTTAGTTTGCTAGGCAACTTCCTAGCATAGACATTTTAGCTGGGTAACTTTAGGTTATCATAGCTAGCTAGTTTTTCCTATTTTTTGCCAGTTCTGTTTCTTAGATTTTTATTTGTTACAAAAACTGGTTGCTAGCTATGTGTGCTTGGGCAGTGACCATAACTAGTTGATAAATGTCAGATTAGGGAGGCGTGCAGTTTCATAAATTATCTTGTTGCTATTTTTGACAAATTGATTAAGAATAAAACTATTTTACAAAGACCTGATGGCTAGCCGCTAGGCTTTAGTTCCATGTCATCAGAATAACCTCTTTGAGATTCGTTGGTCAGTAATGTTTTGTTACATTAGTAGCTAGCGATATTCATTTTTCATCTAGGGTTTTCTCATACATGTTATTTTCTTTCAGAATGCTGGCCACCAGAGCCCTTAGCCTTGTTGGCAAACGTGCCATTTCCACATCAATCTGTGTACGTGGGGGACATGGTGAGTGACTGTTGGCAACACACACCACATACTTGACCTTCATGGTATGGACCTTTAAACCACTGTCTGTAAATTGTACCTACCACTAAAAAGTTGGCACACAAACAAATGTTAACAATGGATAAAATACCACCACCACCAGCATGGTTTGGAGATTTACAGTAATCAGACAATACCAGTTTATTGTAGAATTAGAGATTACATTTTTTTTTTTCGGGAAAACTGAAAAAGCAGTAAAGCACACAGAATGTATTTGCACATACACATATTTGCTAAGCAGGTCCCATGCAGGTTTGAATACATGTATTTACTGGTTGTGTGTGTCAGTCCTATGTAGTAACATGGTGAGTTTCCTGCAGGTGTTGCCAAGGTAGACGACTACGCTCTCCCAGCCTACTTTGACAGGCGGGAGAACCCCCTCCCAGACGTCCAGTTTGTGACAGAGCTCAGTGCAGTGCAGAAGTCCTTAAAGGAGAAGGAGAAGGGCTCCTGGGCCACACTCTCCAATGAGGAGAAGATTGCATGTAAGTGGTTTTCACCTTGTTGTTGAATACTTGACATTTGTCTCTTTTTTTTTGCTTATTCAAAACAAGAAAGAAGTATTGTTTGCCTATCTGTTCTGTTAGTGGGGATATAATGATTCACCGATAGGCGTCGGTCCCCGGTTCAAATGTTTAAGATGTGAGTGCATCTGTCCGTGGGAGCCCAAACCAATCCATATGTAGCATGCATCGGTAAGAACCAATTAAAATGTTACAAATCGGTTCACTCATGTTTATTACGTCTTTTTTTTTTTGCCTTATTCTGAAAATACATTATCTGTTTGAATTGATGCGTCCTCTCCTTCAGCCTATGACACTTTTATGCATGTATCTGCATGTGATATTGATCTACAAGTCAGATAACTGCTCAGTGTGGGAGACGCAGCTGCTCGCGCCAACGAGAGGTAGGGCAACCCTATCCCTGTTCTAATATTCGTAGGCAACATCTGCACAGCACCTTCAGCATTTACATGTTTTTAAAATGGCTTTTGCAATATTAAATTGGTTGTCCCTCAATTAATAAAACCTATGTAATTTGCTTGGTCATTTAGCTAGGCTTCCATCCAATTGGAATATTCTCAAATCTGCATAAAAACCATATGCAGATTTTCATCACACAATTTTCCATCAAGTTGACCTGTTGAGGATAAAAGGCTGGCGTTGTGCACATAAAAATAGCGTTTGCGGTTAAATTCCCATATACTGAATAGAAAATACAAGATAAATGGGTTTCCGCCGCATTTTGAACTCTACTGATGGTTTTCTCACAAAAAATATTGTTATATAGTGAGTGTACCCACTCTGGTATTGGCACGTGCGCTGTAGCCATCAGGTCGCAGACACAGTGTGGGTATAGCCTACATTAGATTATTATGGACAAAAGAGAGATTCTTTTTGTCATGGCAGCCAAGCGTCAACGATCATGTCACCAGAATAAGACACTATTTATTGGGAGGAAGCATCAAGCTCATCACCTGCACTTTCACCACCCTGTGAAGTTCACTTATTTCATCTATATCCTAATAAACTGCATGCTTTCCTGACAAGTCCTAATGTGGGAGGATCACACGTGACTCCAGGTTTTCTTTGATATACTGGTTATTATGTAGCAGTATTTATTAGAGGGGTAAATATAAAGATTATGTTCGGGCGCCAGGCAGGTATTAACCATGCTGAAAGGACAAGAGTAGAATAGAGAGAGTACCACTACCAGACCCACACACATCAGCAGAAGAGACTGCCTTAAAAATGTCCACAATCTTCTCGGCCACATGTCACTAGTACCCCCCTGCCTCAAAACAGTTCGAATAACAATCCTCAACTTACAAGCAACCTCACTTTTAACTAAAATGTCCACCCAAATACTTCTGGCAGGGCAATAATAGTTCAGCTCTAATGAACATCAATGGGAAGTGCATTTGAAAAATAGAAAGTCTGTTGTAGGGTAAAGCACTGGAATGAGAGAGGAGAGAAAGAGAACGAGAGATCTTGGCTGTGGTCTTCAGGCTTGCTGGTGTACTGTCTGACCGTCTGATTTGTTGGTTTGAATGTCAAAGCCTCGCAACAATGTTGCTACTAAACCATGCGATCCATAACCGGCGCAGTCCCAAACGATAACAACCACGACCTAGAGCTGTCACACCGATGATTGAGTTAAATACTTTATAAACTACACACTCTGAAAGTAAACAAGGACGTCTGCAGCATAGCACACACAATCAAACTGTCGCTCCAACCAAGAGCTCCTTCCCAGAGAGCTGAAAGAGCTGTCTTTATTTCCTCCTTCCTTACTGCTGATGCGCTCTTAGTGTCAGCGCACGGTGAAGGCTCCGTACAGGATTTTGCCACAATTATATCAATATTTGCTCATTAAAGCGTTTCCACTGACATTTCAAGCATAATTAATTTACAGACACTAAAGGATCACACCTTGTCTATTTTGTTTTGTCGACATTTGGAAAGTTTACTGACAAATATTCCATCAGGCATGGCATAACTTTTTTGGTGTCTAACATGTACTTTACTTGCATTAAAAGGTTGGATGGAAACCTGGTTTGTGTTACCAAATGCGCTGTTGGAAATAGTTTGACATGTGGAGCTCTGGGCTACCGGAGTGGACATAACTCACATCTTGCTGATTGCACATCTAACTGCTGATTAGGGTTTTTCGATTGCCAAGTTCACCATACAAAATACTTTTGTTCTGCTTTAAACAGTTAATGGATTTGGTCATTTTTACATGAACATGGTAAAGGTTTATTTCATCTCAAGGACGGCAATCATTTTCACCAGCCGCACTGGTCAGAACGGGAGAAGAGAGCCGCTCTGGTTCCAAACTGTCAACATTCACTTTTGAGACAGGTGAAATCAAAAGCTGGGTTATATTAATTGGCCATGTATGTAAAAGCTAATTTCTTAAGATAAATATATACATTTTACTAGCTCAAAATGTATCTGGTATATGACAGGTTATAGCAGTGTGGGGACAAGACATAAATTCCCCCCCCCCCCTAATCTGATGCTCTGTCTGCCCTATGGATCAACTCACACATTACACACACGGCAGAAATACTTTTCTATCATACAGCAACGACAAGCCATGGTTCATTCACTCAGCTCAGAGAAGTCAGCTCAGACAGATCCAACTCAGCTCCTGAGCTCCATCACTATCAGATATTAATTTAGAATGGAAATGAATGTGTTCATGCCCTTGTTAATCGCATTGACTCATTCCCCTAATTAAATCAAATCGTTTCAAACTACAAATATCGTTCCTGTATCGGAACCCATGTATCTAGATGCATATTGGATTGTGCTTCTAAGGAAAGATGCACATCCCTACCTGTTAGGCTGTGTTAAATGTTATCTAACAAGTCTTGCATTTTCTTTTTACCAACAGTGTACCGTATTAGCTTCAAGCAGAGCTTTGCAGAGATGAACGAGGGCACAAAGGAGTGGAAATCGGTTATCGCAGGAATGTTCTTCTTTATTGGCATGACAGGACTGGTAGTCCTATGGCAGAGGAAGTTTGGTATGTCTTCTAATAAGAAAAGGAATGGGAACATTTATTGTGGATGGAGTCTGTGATAATTCAGTTGTAATATACTGAACAAAAAATATCAACGCAACAATTTCAGTTTTTACTGAGTTACAGTTCAAATAAGGAAATAAATATATAACTTAGGCCCTAATCTATGGATTTCACATGACTGGGTAGGGGTGCAGCCATGGGTGGGCCTTGGAGGGCATAGGCCCACTCACTGGGGAGCCAGGCCCAGCCAATCAGGATGAGGTTTTTCCCCAGAAAAGGGCTTTATTCCAGACAGAAATACTCCTCAGCACCCCCCCACCCTCAGATGATCCTGCAGGTGAAGAAGCTGGATGTGGAGGTCCCGGGCTGGCGTGGTAACACATGGTCTGCGGTTGTGAGGCCGGTTGGACGTATTGACCAATTCTCTAAAACAACATTGGAGGCAGCTTATGGTAGGGATGGATATTCAATTCTCTAGCAACAGCTCTGGTGGATCTTCCTGCAGTCAGCATGCCAATTGCAGGCTCCTCAACTTGAGACATCTGTTACATTATGTTGTGTGACAAAACTGCACATTTTAGAGTGGCCTTTTATTGTCCCCAGCACAAGGTGCACCTGTTTAATGATCATGCTGTTTCATTAGCTTCTTGATATGCCACAACTGTCTGGTGGAGGATGATCTTAGCAAATGATAAATGCTCACTCACAGGGCTGTAAACAAATTTGTGCTAAAAAATTGAGCGAAATAAGCTTTTTGTGGGACATTTCTTGCCTATTATATTTCAGCTCATAAAACATGGATCCAACACTTTACATGTTGCGTTTATATTTTTGTTCAGTGTGTGTTGATGTTCGTCATTTTTCCACCCACCTGTTAAAAGCCACAAGTCAGCATTATTTTGCAATGAGATGGATATACAATATTATTTTTCAGACATACTTATACAATATATTATTTTACATAATTCAAATACTATATATGCCATCATTGCCAATTCAAATAAATGGGTGTCTTCTCTGCCATTGTATTGCCTCAACCATAATTGGTATAACTGACAAGCAACCAGGTTGGTGTTGTGAAACAGAATGTTCTGAATGATGATTACCTTGGTAGATAAATGTTCAATACAGACTATTAAAGAATATATGTTCATGGGTGAACTTTGAGGCAGAGCCTAACAAGCTATCGGTCTCACTGCAGTGTACGGACCTGTCCCCCCCACCTTTGAGTCAGAATGGAAAGAGAAGGAGGTGCAGAGGATGCTGGACATGAGGATCAACCCGGTGGAGGGCTTCTCAGCCAAATGGGACTATGAGAACAAGGAATGGAAGAAGTAAACCAACCATCCAGAGGACCATATTACATACCATGACACCAACAAACGTACAAATATACCAATTACTTGTCTGTATGTATCTATTGTTCACATTACCTCAGTGCGTTTTGGAAGGCCTCTTCCTCTTAAGGTTATCATGTATTATAGAGCAAAATAAAGTTCCTATGTTTACCCAATAGTGTGTCTCCACTTTGCTGTTATACTACCATGACAATGAAGGAGTAGGCACTACATGTCAGGTATATGTTATTCTACCATGTGGTGGAGGGTTAAATGACACTGGAGGAGTAGGCCCTACATGTCAGGTATATGTTATTCTACTATGTGGTGGAGGGTTAAATGACACTGGAGGAGTAGGCACTACATGTCAGGTATATGTTATTCTACCATGTGGTGGAGGGTTAAATGACACTGGAGGAGTAGGCCCTACATGTCAGGTATATTTTACTCGTACATCGGGAACATCATAAACGGCATAGGTGTGATATTTCCACATCCATTGTTTTCCCTATTTTAAATGGCAAGATTTGTTTTGTTGCCTCTAATTGTGTGAAAATCGTACTGGGGTCAATAAGTGGTAAAGCACCATGTTTTTGGTTGCCATTTTAAAGGAATGCACACTAGTCCTGGATTAGGCTATGGCAAGCGTTTGTGGGTTTACAGGAAAGAAAAAAGCATAGGCTATCAGATCATTCCAATAGTTAAAATGCATATATTTAGGACATAGTACAAAGCAGTAGTACTGAATGAATTGATAATCGTTTCCAGCTCTGAGATCATGATACCCGCGCGGACTGGGCTGCATTACGGTCCCATGTACCAATGAAATCCTTTATCGGGGTAAACCCGGAAGAGGATTATGGAGCGAAGGTTACACAGAGCAGCGTTATGGCGATCGACTTCTGAAGCAATGTAGACAAAGCGGTCAAAAGTACACCCATGTTGATCTACAGAGGCGCAAAGTGGTCTCACTCGTGACGGACCGACCATTTCGCACGCACCTCTTCATGTTGGTGAAACTCCGTCCATGTTCTTTTCCAATATTTTGCGTTGTTGCATTGAGACGTAAATACTCAGCTGTATTTTAAATACTTCATAATCTTTATCGCTTGCGAGAGACATGGGGAATGGAATGAACAAGGTAGGGGCCTTTGTGTTTTTGTTAGTAATGTAGTTGTTTTGTTCAATGGCTTTTGATTGTAGCAAGGCACTTCCTCCGAGGAGCGTAAACGTTGAACATAGATATGCGCGGAATAGATTCTGTCATGTTATTTACATCATCCATCTACATGCAACGCTTAAGTCCCCTGAATAAAACTAAAGGGCAGGCTATTCATCACACACTGTCACTTGATGTAATAACGTGATACCCTATATCAAAACATGTATGAGTTATCAAATGGAGAAAACACTTAGCCCGTCTATTTTGACTGTTTTAAAGCCCGTATTGTCATCTGTCAATCGTTGGGTGTTTAAATGTTTTGTATATACAGTACCAGTCAATGGTTTGGCCACACGTATTAATTCAAAGTTTTGTCTTTATTTTGTACTATTTTCTACATTGTAGAATAATAGCGAAGACATCATGCTTTGCATAACCAGCATGGCTATCCCAGTATTCTGCAGCGAAATGCCATCCCATCTGGTTTGCGCTCAGTGGGACTATTTATTAGTTTTTCAACAGGACAGTGACCCAACACACCTCCACGCTGTGTAAGGGCTATTTGACCAAGAAGGAGAGTGATGAGTGCTGCACCAGATGACTGTTTCTGTATGATATGTTGGATAAAGGAATAAAGACAGACACCGAAGTCAAGTTCAATAGCCTTGTTTGTGCATTGTACGAATCCCTACACGTGGAGTCCCGGGAACAGTCCAGCTAGTCAAATACCTATCAACTAGACTCCGTAACATCATCCGTTTCAATAAAGTGCAAACATAACGGCATAACATTGAGTTCTTAACAGTCAAGTCATAACAATTGAAAAAGCATGACATTTTATTTTTACTTCAGTTGTCATCTTCCTTTTACATTTACATTTATTTTTTTAATTAACGGAGGACAGGTTAACAGTCTCTTGCTTACAGAGTAAGCCTGTCCGGTGGCTTGCACAGCCGACCCACCCGTGAGTAAGTCTGGGCTCTGACAGGGGTAGGATTAGGGCCACGAGCTGGAGAGCTTGGTGAGGTAGAAGCCTCACCTTCAGTTGGCTCGTGTCAATTCTGCACCCCTCACCCTTAGGCCTGGACTGTGATCCAGCTCATCTAGGTGAGTGTATGGCGTGTTCTGGTTTGTCCGCTCTGCTACGCGCAGATCCACCCGATTGCGACGATAGAGGGAGCCACCAACATCCACCAGGTAAGAACGTGGTGCAACTCTCTGCAGGCATGTGCCCAGCCTCCAAAGTCCCGTGTGGTCTCCCGGCAGCGGTTTCATCCTTATCGTTTCACCCACCTCCAGGTCTCGAGCAGTCCGGTCGTAGAAGCGCTTAGCGAGCTGCTTTCTGTGACAGTTTGTCCGTGATGCCAACCATGACGCAGGGCTCAAGTAGATTGTTAGCTATGGGGATGGTACACTTCAGACGTCTGGACAGAAGGCGTTGTGCTGTGCTGCTGTCCATGTTTTCGGTGGGTGTGTTCCTCCACTGTAAGATCGCTTTCCATGGGTCATTGCTGTCGCACAAGGCACTGCTTAACAGGTTTTTTCAATCTTGACAGCTGACTCTGCCTTGCCATTTGCTTTTGGGTGTCTTGGAGAGGTGGTCACGTGGTCAAACTCCCATTCTGAAGTGAAATGCTTGAACTGTGCAGTGAATTGTGGGCCATTGTCTGTGATGACCTTGTCAGGCTGACCATGCCTTGCAAACTGCGCCTTGCAGCGCTTTATGACTATCTCTGCAGACAAGTCAGGGAGCAGTTCAATTTCCCAAAAGTCAGAGTAGTGAACAACGATGAGAAGATATTCAGCCACAGACAAAAGGACTAAGTCCATGCTGATGATTTGCCAGGCCCTTGTGGGCAGTTCGTGTGACATCATGGTTTCCTTTTGCTGTTCTCGTTGCATGTGGTACAGTTGCTGACAAAGTCTTTAATTTCTGCTTGCATGTTTGGCCAGTATAATGTTTCACGAGCCTGGCGGTAGCATGCGTCACCTCCAATGTGACTGGAGTGTATGCGGGTAAGCATCTCTGGACGTAGTGATTTGGGAATAATGACCTTCTGACCAAGACGCCATTTTGCACGCTGATCTCATCTCGAAAGGTCCAGCATTCTCTCACTGTGATAGGTGTCTCCTCTTTCAGGTATGGCCAACCTGCAAGAGCCATGGACTTCAGTGACTGTAGGTGTTCGTCCTTGTCAGTGTGCTGCCTGATCTGAGCTAGGCGGTGATCTGTGACGTTTAAGTAGTCTGCCTGATTAATCTGTTGAACATCTTGTTGTTCCTGCTGTTGCGAACAGATGGCCTGCCGCTGATAGACAGTGCCCCTGCTAGTACATTGTGCTGTTGCCCTGCTCAGTGTGTCGCTGATGTACATCTCTGGTCCTGGCTTGTAAATGTTCTTCAGGTTTTGCAGAGTCAGGAGCATGCTTTGTAGCCTCTTGGGTGCATTGAGGAGAGGTTTACTGAATATGGCAATGAGTGGTTTGTGGTCAGTTTCAGCGGTGACCAGCTCTCGACCATATAAGTAGTGATGGAATCGCTGGCAGGAAAGACAATGCTGAGGCACTCTTTCTCAATTTGTGCATAGTTTTGTTAGGTGGGGGTGAGTGCTCTTGAGGCAAATGCATCGGGCTGGCCTTCCTGCATAAGGCAGCATCCAAGTCCCCTTTGGCTGGAGTCGCTCTGGATTGTGACAGGCTTCGTGATGTCGTAGTAGCGCAACACCGGCATGGATGAAGCCAGGGATTTAATCTGCACTGCGGCCTCGTGCTGGGTAGCCACTGCCATGGTGTGTCTTTATCCAGCCACCAGCGCAGAGGCTCACAGACTGCTGATAGGTGTGGCATGAACTTTGCAAGATAGTTTGCAAAACCGATGAGACGCTGTACTCCTTTTGCATCAGACGGGTTTGGCATGTCGAGGATCGCTCTGACCTTGTCTGGGTCCGGCTTCAGGCTTTTGGCTGAGAGAATGTGGCCATGGAAGTGGACGTCATTCACCTTGAACTGCAGCTTCTTCAGGCCAAGACAAAGCTTAACTGATCGGCAGCGCTCCATCAGTGCCAGGAGCTTCACATCGTGGTCCCGTTCTGCTTCTTCGTCTGTGTCACCACAGCCTACGATCAGGACATCATCGGCGATGGGTTCAATGCCCTTGAGCCCAGCCAGTAACTCGTGCTGCTTACGTTGGTATATCTCAGGCACCACTGAGACACCAAACGGGAGCTTGAGCCAACGTTTCCGACCCCAGGGGGTCCAGAAGGTAGTTATGAAGCTGCTTTCCTCGTCAAGCTTGCATTGAAGGAATGTATCTCGGGCAACCTCCAAGGTGAAAATCCTGGCCTTGGGAAGCTTTTAGAGGACATCTAGTGTCGGCATGATGTAGTGGGATCGTTTCAGTGCTTGGTTCAGATGCTTTGGGTCGATGTAGACCCTCAACTTCTGTTTTTTTTTCACTATGACCACATTGCTGATCCAGTCAGTTGGTTCAGTCACAGATGTCATGTGGCCATCGGCCTCATACTTGTCCAGCTGGCCCTTCACAGCCACTTTCATTGCGCAGGGCACATTGCGAGGAGCACACTGGACTGGAGTGATGCTCTCATCCAATTCGAAGTGTACCTCCCCAGGCACTGATTCAATGGGCATGTTGAATACATCGTCATATCTGCTGAGTAGTTGTTCTTTGGACAGGGGTCCATGCTGGACATGATCCACAATGTGCAGGTAATTTGGTACAGTGAACTGCATCGGTCCCAGGCGTTCGCATGTAGAGCCTGAGAGGAGAGGATGTTGACTGGTTTTCACAATCTCAAACTCCAGCTTATGTTTGCGTCCCTGTATAACACATTCGGTCTCAAAGGTGCCCATAGAGTACAGCTTTAGTCTAGAATCGCTGGGCAATAGATGTGTGTCAGGTGCCAGATTGATTTTGTCTTTGTTGCTCATTACGTTGCATGTAGCACCGGAATCCAGTTGACGTTGTTGCTTGTTGTGTAATCGTAGTGTCACAAACCATTTCTTCCCTCTTGAGTGTACAGGTCTAATGGATTCATGCATGTAACAATAACCTGGCCTCCACAATCACCCAACCTCAACCCAATTTTAGATGGTTTGGGATGAGTTGGACCGCAGAGTGAAGGAAAAGTAGCCAACAAGTGCTTAGAAAAATAGTAAAAAATAAATAAAAACCCTGGAATGAGTGGGTGTGTCCACTTTGGACTGGTACTGTCTATATTACACATCTTAGTGTCCTGTTAACAGTGATGGGAGTGTCCAGAAGCAAATCTCGGCACCACTGTAATTCCACCCTGACTGAAGCTCTAGGCTTATCTGAATTTCAGAGGACACTAACATCATAGGCAGGCATATACTTTTTATTTTGACGTCTTAAATAATGCAGGAGTCTTGTAATGTATAGATGAGATCATGATAGGATTGCTACAGCTTTATTGCACAGCTTTGTGTCAACATGACCTTAACCATCAGAGTTGGTTCAGTGCTCCTCACTCCCAGTCATGTCAGGAAATACTATGTATTACATGCCCTATAAGGCTTGACTTAGCTATGACAACGGTTCCTGTTTGTTTTCTCAATTGGGAAAATACTGTTTGACCAAACTGGACACCTGAATACGTCCTACGACCATAGATGAGGAGCATCACTAAGGTTAAGGCCATGCTCATTGTGAATATCTAACTAGTGAAATATCTCTTTGTTTTCCGATTTGCAGGTTGTTGATGGGCTTTACCTGGGAAATATCAGAGGTGAGAACAAGATTCTGTTGAAATCCATTCAGTTGTTTTATATGTTGCAGTCAGGTATCCCACCCAAGAGGCAACACTCACTAATTCAGGTGTGGCAGCAGCAGCAGAATCCAGGGCAGCTTTCAAAGAGGCTCAGGTGTTTTCTTCTGTTATTGATGCACATGAGCTTTACGTTCTCTGTCCTTATGTTGTTGATACGTTACCTGTAAGGTACGGTCAAATGATACAAGGGAAGAGCTAACAAGAATATCTAGTGAGTGGACTATAGTTATGTATAGATGAAAATAGAGTAGCAGAAGGTTATACGTGTACTGTAGCTCAATGAACTAAGGCATGGCCTGAATTAAGGCTTCTGCATGCATCATACTGTATCCATCAGTAGAATATGGCACATTTACTCCCTCTGGTAGTGTTGGTGATTTATCTGCTCCTCAGCCAAGGGGGTTTCTGCCCTACCAGCTTAATGTGACATCTACCCTGCCATAATTTTAGCCATACTAATGATGGCTTCACAAGATGGTCCAAGTACTGCTCACACACTGAAAATAGCTTTAAGTGACAAGGCCAAATGATTGCTAACCAAATTACAGCCACACAGTCACAGATGCTGCTTGTGGGCAGCCACTCCTGGGTCATAAACACTTCAACAGATCTCTCCTTATGACATTGCTTTGTCTACTGAGGGTCTCAAAGAAATTCACTGAGAAGAATCACTGATCAACATTTTCTCCCTCCCTTCGTCTTTTCCCAGACTCTGAGAACAGAGAAAGTTTGTCCCAGAACAACATCACCCACATCCTGTCTGTGTATAACAATGCTAAACCCGTGCTGGAGGTGAGTGGGGCAGGCAGCCATAGAGGACACAAGGCCAGTTTCAAAGACGGACTGACTAAATTGTTGTCTTGAGTCAGGCTGGAGTAGGCTTCATTCTGGTTTAGTTCGTCAAGAACTGAAATGGGATTTCATGACCATTAACCATAACCTTGAATAACATGTCTTACATGAGTCAAACTTAAACATTGAAATGATTTTTAACTTCCTCATACTCAGTCAGTGAATATGGGATTTTGTCTCAAATTCTAGAGAGACATCTAATAACTTTTTGGGTCAGTATTCAGTCCCTTGGATTTGATTCATTGGAATTGTGTAGTGTAGTGAAATCTGTACATTTTGTAAAAGTGGAAAACAGATTTTGTAGTACACAGTTGAAGCCTGCTGGGGGTAGTGGTGTCTCACAGTTTAATACATACCAGTGACATTGGACTGTAGAACTTTAGACAAAGCATTAACTGTTCATTAAAGCACTTCACTCTACTTGAAGAATCAAATTGTTGTTTTATTTGACCTATGGGGTTCATTTATAATACTCAGTTGAGTATGTGTGTGCATTTACAATGTGCAGTTGACCACACACCTTACTGGCTAATTGGCGGAAAGCGGATGATAAACAGCTGATAAACTGTACTGTGAGTCCATGTAGATGATATGTATTGTGTGCAGAACAAAACTGACCCTTGTGTTTGTACTCCTTTTTTGTTTACCTCTCACAGGACATGACCTACCTGTGTATACACGCAGCTGATGCGTCTAGCCAGAACCTGTGAGTTACACACACACACACACACACACACACTATTCATTGTCAAACAAATTGACCAACACAAGCCACTCCACTGTGTACCATCGTCAGAGGTCCCTCGTTTCTTCCTGTGAACAAGACATGACTCGTGTCCACTTTTTCAAATTGTTGAACGTAACTCTTCAGTTTGACTCCAGGGTGTCACGCAGGCAGGAAAAGTAGATTAGTCACTTTGTCGTTGAAACAACTGAAATAGGCCTGGAAGTTTTTTTTAAAGTTCATACAGTATGTATCAGGTAGAGTTAAACAAGGTACCTATAGTATCAAGTCAGGTACCAATAATAATAAGACCTGATCATCTAAAGGACTCTGAGACATCTCAGTTTGACTTGTCTGGCTTTGCTATCAGAGCAGGAAAGAGTGTGGAGATGGTGCAGTATTTTAAATGGCTGTAGATTTATATAGACCCCATCACCACTGTGTGAAATGAGCTAGATAGACTGCTGCTTCACGTGTGTTATCAAGTCCCCCTCTGTCATTATAGCGGCAGACCAAAACATTTACTTCTCTGTCTCTAAGCTGCTCTCATGTTTGGTGGGTCGCCATTGGCATACTACCATTTAGTATAAAAATTGAAAATGTTATAAAACAAATTGCAGAAATGTAACAGTTGAAAATAAAAACTAATCAGGGGTTGGAACCAAAGAGAGAGAAAAAATGTCATTATTTTCCGTTTTTGAGTTCTGTTCCCTGAACCGGTTCCAACCCATGAAAATAGTAATACAAATGCTGTAACACACGAGAATCGTTCCAGTAGTAAGGGACTCTGACTCTAGTGTCGTTGTGGTCATTGGAGGCAGGTCTTTTATGTCACTTGATTACACATTGTGGTTATTTGAAAAGAAAAGTAGTGTCAGAGTCCCCCTAGCATCACATGGTAACCCTGTGATGTCTCTCCAAGTGACTTGACAGCTGAGGGTAGAGTACCTGTAGCACTGAGAGCATTCTCCTCAGCTCTGCTCTGTGTGGGTGTCCTTCCTTCCACCCATGCCATTATCACTTTCACATTCAGTCTTTAGTAGAGTTGAATATTTTCCCGGGAATTTAAAACATGTTCCATCCCGAGAATAAATCACTTTTCTCTCGGGCACCCGATATTTCCCGCCAAATCCAGAAGTGTCATTCCAAAGCATGTGAAACAGTGTACCAAACATTAGGAACACCTTCCTAATATTGAGTTGCTCCCCCTTTCCCTCAGAACAGCCTCAATTCATCGGAGCATGGACTCTACAAGGTGTCAAGCATTCCACAGGAATGCTGGCACATGTGACCTCCAATGCTTTCCACAGTTGACTGGATGTCCTTTGGGTAGTGGACCAATCTTGATACACACAGAGTATTGTTGAGTGTGTTGCAGTTCTTGACACACTCAAACTGGTGCATCTGACACCTACTACCATACCCCGTTCAAAGGCACACAAATCTTTTGTCTTGCCCATTCACCCAATGAATGGCACACATACACAATCCATGTCTCAATTGTCTCAAGGCTTAAAAATACTTTTTCCACCTGTCTCTTCCCCTTCTTGTACACTGATTGAAGTGGATTTAACAAGCGATATCATTAAGTGATGATAGCTTTCACCTGGATTAGAGGTTGACTGATTGGCCGATTTAATTAGGGCGGATTTCAAGTTTTCATAACAATCGGTAAACAGCTTTTTATGGTTGATTATGGCCGATTACATTGCAATCCATGAGGAGACAGTGCAGCATCAAAATGACCTTGTGTCTGCAAGGAGCCAAGGTAAGTTGCTAGCTAGCATTAAACTTATCTGATTGATTTATTTTTTAATCTTCACATAATCACTAGTTAACTACACATGGTTGATGATATTACTAGGTTAACTATCTTGTTCTGCGTTGAATATAATCAATGTGGTGCCTGTTAATTTATCATCGAATCACAGCCCACTTCAACTTGATTTAACAAAAGCGCACTTGTGAGAAAAGCACAATCGTTGCAATAATGTACCTAACCATAAATATCAATGCCTTTCTTAAAATCAATACACAAGTATATATTTTTTAAACCTGCATATGTAGTTAATATTGCCCGCTAACATTAATTTTTTTTAACTCGGGGAAATTGTGTCACTTCTCTTGCATTCAGTGCAAGCATAGTCAGCGTATATGCAGCAGCTTGGGCCGCCTGGCTCGTTGTGAACTGTTGAAAGGCCATTTATTTCTAACAAAGACCGTAATTAATTTACCAGAATTTTACATAATTATTACATAACATTGAAGGTTGTGCAATGTAACAGTAATATTTAGACTTAGACCATATTTCACTGAAAGAATAAACGTTTTGTTTTCGAAATTATAGTTTCCGGATTTGACCATATTAATGACCAAAGGCTCGTATTTTTGTGTTTTATATTAGATGTGTATATGATGTGATATTTGATAGAGCAGTGACTGAGCAGTGGTAGGCAGCAGCAGGCTCATAAGCATTCATTCAAACAGCAGCTCTTAGCAATGCTGGGATGCACAGCGCTGTTTATGACTTCAAGCCTGTCAACTCCTGAGATTAGGCTGGCAATACTAAAGTACCTATTAGAACATCCAATAGTCAAAGGTATATGAAATACAAATGGAATAGAGAGAAATAGTCATATAATTCCTATAATAACTACAACCTAAAACTTCTTACCTGGGAATATTGAAGACTCATGTTAAAAGGAACCACCAGCTTTCATATGTTCTCATGTTCTGAGCAAGGAACTTAAACATTAGCTTTCTTACATGGCACATATTGCACTTTTAATTTCTTCTCCAACATGTTTTTTTTTTTTTTTTTACATTATTTGAACCAAATTGAACATGTTTCATTATTTGAGACTAAATTGATTTTATTTATGTATTATATTAAGTTAAAATAGTGTTCATTGTACATTCAGTATTGTTGTAATTGTCATTTATTACAATTATATGTATAAAAATCATCCGATTTAATCTGTATCGGCTTTTTTGGACCTCCAATAATTGATATCGGTGTTGAAAAATCAGTTGGTCGACCTATAACCTGGATTCACTTGGTCAGTCTATGTCATAGAAAGAACAATATTTTGTACACTGGGCAAGTCTGTCTGGAATAGATTAGAGCTTTGATCGGCATGAAAATTCAAGGCTGATGCTACCTGAGCTCTGCATTAAAGACATTTTATGAGCCTAAGCCCAAAAAAAGCCCAATGATTGTGCCGTTATCCAATACACAGCCGCACATTACGTGGGACAGAAAAACAAAGCCGATAGATGTCGCTATGCTCTCTTGGTAAAATAAATGAAACAAGCTCCAGTAATCTTTTTGAGTGTGGACTGTATTATTGTACTGTATTGTATTATATGGAATAGAATTACACTCCTTGTTCAAACCATGAAGCTGGGAGAGAGCATATGTTGCTGGTGCAGGACGTGTGGCCTACAAAGTTACAATTGTAGGCTAGTGAATTTGATTTAATTTGTAATTATTAATTATTATTAAATAACTGCCGGTTTCACGTTAATTGACCGTTAATTAACAAACACATTGAGCATCCACGCATAGCCTACTGATGCAGACCTTTTGGAACATTTACATTTTAAAATGTCTAAGAAATCCATGTTCTTTAGCCTACACCATCACAGTGAATCCATTTATTTATTTTAGACAGGTCTAAACAAACATGTGAAGAAAATGTAGTCTATTTCAGAAGAACAGAATAACATGAGTTGTCCTTATGTTTGGCCCTGATCTGGCTATATGCTTAATTTAGTGTTATTTATGTAACCTAAGTTGTGGTAGAAATGTTGGGTTATATGTTTAGATTTTTAATACATATAAAACATTCTAATGATGCTACTCTAATGATGATTTGAAAAATGTTGCATGAAAGGCATGAGCTCTGTTTGTATTTTCGCACAGGTTTACAAGCACTTGATAATGCCTAAAATTTCCCGGCTGCATCCCCTCTGTCTGGCCTTAATGCCCCCTAAAGTTCCATGCCTTTTGCGGCCGTTGTGCCCTTGGGCTGAATATAATTATTATAATTCCCTTCTCCTTGCTGCTTGCCGAAGCACCTCTCACTCACATGGCTCTGTGACGGTCTTTCTCACAGGTCACAAGTGATGATGGACACATCTGGGATGCATCTGCGCACGTCCGTATCCAATTCCCAGGTGCATTTTGAAGATATTGGAATAACTGTCCACGTTTGCTTTTCGTCAGCCAACAAGATGAGTAGGCCTAACGAACAGCAAAAGCGCGAGCCTATGTCAATCTACTATCCACCATAGTACAAAAGTTGACCTATTCTGTGTGAGAAATAAATAATCCAAACATAGTCTGGGACAGTTGAATCCAACCACTAGCATCAAAAAACCTGTTTTAAGCAATGTGCCGGACGCAACTGATCAGAATGTTTTGGGTAAAATGTTGATAAACTATTAGCCAAGTTTTTCACATTACAAGCACAGCAATGTGCACATGGTAGTAGGCTATAAGCGGGAATGTTCCATTAGCAGGAAAACACCATTATCAAAAGTGAATGCAAATGCGATTATGCAGTGGCGGATTTAGGTATAGGCGACATGGGCAGCCGCCCAGGACGGCATCTTGCCGGGCGTGGCACGGGGCGCCCGCACAAAAAAACGGAATGGTGACATTTGAGTGATCGGTTTTCTATCGCTCCTTTGCACGTCACGTCAATGATATCATGTCACCGTTTGGGACTGTGGATCAATTAACCTTGTTGGACTGGGCACCCTGATTCTCGTTTGTGAGCTAGGCAGGCTACTGCCATGGAAGGTCTCCCACTCAGAAGTACGAGATGGGGAGGTTGTTGGGGGTAGGTTGTCCTTGGGGCGGCAGGGTAGCCTAGTGGTTAGAGCGGTGGACTAGTAACCGGAAGGTTGCAAGTTCAAACCCCCGAGCTGACAAGGTACAAATCTGTCGTTCTGCCCCTGAACAGGCAGTTAACCCACTGTTCCTAGGCCGTCATTGAAAATAAGAATTTGTTCTTTACTGACTTGCCTAGTTAAATAAAGGTAAAATAATAATAAAAGGTCTCCCCACTGGAAGCCCGAGATAGATTCCCCCTATCAAATAGGACACCTCTAACTTTGTACAGTACAAATGCAATCAGTAAAGTCAATCACACTACGAGATGCTACCAAATAAACCACAATTCCTTCATAACACTGTGAATATATAGTTTCACGGACAATTTGTTGCATTTTCTTCTTGTTTGTGGTGAAAGCGTTAAGAATACTATAAAACCAGTCTGCACACCACCAAGGTGAATTGGTTTAGTCTTGATTCTTGGTTGACAGTGTTGGGGGATGGGTTATGTATTGATGCTCAAGTGCCAAATCAACACAATTTTGTTTCTATTTGTCTTTTACTTCTTTTTGATATTTGAGTCTTATTTTTGTATGTATTTTTATATTTATATATTTTTAAATGTTATGATTATTTATTTAGCTCGCTGCTACCGAGACGCTATAGTGGCTAACGCTTTCTCCCGGCTAGCAAACAGAATTGCTACACTACCTCTTTTGCCAATTGGCCTGGACCCTTTGTCGACACGGAGCCCCGCCGATCCATCACGACTGGTCCACCGACGTAATTCCGTCCGATGTGCCCTCAACCGGCCTTTGCCGAATGTCGGTGTAGACGCTTCTGCTAGCCCCGGCCTGCTAACTTTATGAATGCCGTGTCTCCCGCTTGCAGTAACAATTACCTAACGGCGTCCCTGTTTCATCTATTGCTGTTCACTGCACCCTGTGATCACTTGGCTACATAGCTGATGCCTGCTGGACTGTTCATTAATCACGGTACTCCATTTAGTTTATTTTGTTTGTTTGTCGGCCCCAGCCTCAAACTCAGGCTCTGCGTGTAGTTAACTGACGCTCTCTGCCCATTCATCGCCTTTTTACCTGTTGTGGTTGTCTTAGCTGATTAGCTGTTGTCTTACCCGTTATTGTCTTAGCTAGCTCTCCCAATCAACACCTGTGATTGCTTTATGCCTCACTTTATGTCTCTCTCTAATGTCCATATGTCTTGCAAACTGTTGTTTAGGGTAGTTATCATTGTTTTATTTTACTACGGAGCCCCTAGTCCCACTCAACATGCCTCAGATAGCTCTTTTGCCCCACCTCCCACATGCAATGACCTCACCTAGCATAACTGGTGCCTTCAGAGATGCAACCTCTTATCGTCACTCAATCCCTAGGTTTACCTCCACTGTACCTGCACCCTACCCCTGTCTGTACATTATGCCCTGAATCTATCCTGCCACGCCCAGGAATCTGCTCCTTTTATTCTCTGTCCCCAACGCACTAGACGACCAGTTTTGATAGCCTTCAGCCGTACCCTCATCCTATTCCCCCTCTGTTCCTCGGGTGACGTAGCGGTTAACCGAGGCCCTGTGTGTCCCCAGGTGCTTTCATTTGTTGACTTGAGCCTTGGTTTCATGCATGTTAACATCAGAAGCCTCCTTGTTTTCTCACTGCTTTTGCACACTCCGCCAACCCTGATGTCCTTGCCATGTCTGAATCCTGGCTTAGGAAGGCCACCAAAAACTCTTAAGATTTCCATCCCCAATTACAACATTTTCCGTCAAGATAGAACTGCCAAAGGGGGAGGAGTTGCAATCTACTGCAGAGAGAGCCTGCAAAGTTCTGTCATACTTTCCAGGTCTATGCCCAAATAGTTTGAGCTTCTAATTTTAAAAATTAATCTCTCCAGAAATAAGTCTCTCACTGTTGCCACCTGTTATAGAACCCCCTCAGCTCCCAGCTGTGCCCTGGACACTATATTTGAATTGATTCCCCCCTATCTATCTCCAGAGTTCGTTCTGTTAGGTGACCTAAACTGGGATATGCTTATCACCCTGGCCTCCATACAATCTAAACTAGATGCCCTCAATCTCACATAAATTAGGAACCCACCAGGTACAACCCTAAATCCGTAAACATGGGCACCCTCATAGATATCCTGACCAACTTGCCCTCCAAATACACCTCTGCCATTTTCAATCAGGATCTTAGCGATCACAGCCTCATTGACTGCATCCGTTATGGGTCCGCGGTCAAACGACCACCCCTCATCACTGTCAATCGCTCCCTAAAACACTTCAGAGAGCAGGCCTTTCTAATTGACCTGGCCCGGGTATCCTGGAAGGATATTGACCTCATCCCGTCAGTAGAGGATGCCTGGTTGTTCTTTTAAAAGTAATTTCCTCACCATCTTCAATAAGCATGCCCCTTTCAAAATGTATAACTAAGAACAGATATAGCCCTTCCCTCAACCAGCACAAAAATATCCTGTGGTGTACTGCATTAGCATCGAATAGTACCTGCGATATGCAACTTTTCAGGGAAGTCAGGAACCGATACACACAGTCAGTTAGGAAAGCAAAGGCTAGCTTTTTCAAACAGAAATTTGCATCCTGTAACTCCAAAATGTTTTGGGACACTGTAAAGTCCATGGAGAATAAGAGCACCTCCCACAGCTTCCCACTGCACCGAGGCTAGGAAACACTGTCACCACTGACAAATCCACGATAATTGAGAATTTCAATAAGCATTTCTCTACGGCTGGCCATGTTTCCTCCTGGCTACCCCAACCCCGGCCAACAGCTCCGCACCCCCTGCAGCTACTTGCCCAAGTCTCCCCATTTCTCCTTCAACCAAATCCAGATAGCAGATGTTCTGAAAGAGCTGCAAAACCTGGACCTGTACAAATCAGCTGGGCTAGACAATCTGGACCCTCTTTCTAAATTTATCAGCCGCCATTGTTGCAACCCCTATTACTAGTCTGTTCAACCTCTCTTTCGTATCATCCTGAGATTCTCAAAGATTTGGAAAGCTGCCGCGGTCATCCCCGTCTTCAAAGAGGGTGACACTCTAGACCCAAACTGTTGCAGACCTATATCCATCCTGCCCTGCCAGTCTTCGAAAGCCAAGTTAACAAACAGATCACTGACCATTTCGAATACCACCATACCTTCTCCGCTGTGCAATCCGGTTTTCAAGCTGGTCACGGGAGCACCTCAGTCTCGCTCAAGGTACTAAACAATATCATAACCGCCATCGATAAAAGACAGTACTGTATCAGTATCGCTTATAATGTAACAGTTCCATTTCACTGCATGCTGTTCATATAAATCATTTATTAAAATTTACCGGTTTCTCACCGTTATTTACTCCAGGAAAAGGGAGTTGGTTTGGGCGGTAAATCTCAGTAACCCAATACCCGCTATTCAACCCTAGTCTTTAGTCATACTCATAACCTTTGTGCCATGCACCACTATTAGAGCTCCTATAAATGAGAGCTAGCTACTTCCCTGGCACCTATGACCTGCACCATCTGTTGAGTTTGTTCTGTATCCACTGTCCACATGAATTACTGCTCATTACATTAGTATTGTAGCACGCTGTGTAGCGCAGTAAGGATAACTACCAGGGTGGAATGTCCTACCCTGCTTTTCATACCTGGACAGAAACACCCTGGTTGCCAGTCAGTCAGAAAGAGACAGACACTAGTGTTAAAGGCATGCTCCGTAACTTTGGCGACTAACAAGTATTTTTTTAAACCTCCGCAAGCAGAGCATAACTCAGTCAGTCTGTCAGTCACTTGTCTTCTCAGAGGAAAAGGAGTGATGATGATGAGGGTGGTTGGAGGTTGAGGATGAGGTGAGGAGGGGATGTTGTTGTTGGGTTGGGGGCCTCTGACCCCCCCCCCTGTCGCAACCAACTGGTCTGCAGGCAGCAGGAAGGAAGCCTTGCTGTGACATCCTGCTGTGCCTCGGTCACCAGGTCTATTATAGTCCCTCTCTGTCACAATCCCTAGGCTGGGAAAACAGGGCTAACGGTCGTCCCGCTGGTTTCATCACGTCCCCCTGTTCCCCGCTTTTAGAGACCAGGCCGGGGACTGGCATGGCTAGGGGCCCTAGGGGCTAGGACTTTATGTGTAACTCTGTTGTTTTTGTCGCACTGCTTTGCTTTATCTTGGCCAGGTCGTAGTTGTAAATGAGAACTTGTTTTCAACTGGCCTACCTGGTTAAATAAAGGTGAAATAAATAAATATCTGTGAGCTCCTGATGAGTCCGAGTGTGTCAAATGATTGTGGTAGGATGCGGACCTGACCCTCACTTTGTGATGTTTTATTAAACACTCAAGAACCAAGAAATATAATTAGAATCAGGTGCTTTATCTTCAGTTACCAGATATCACAAAACTAAAGAACCACAGAGTCTTTGTTTGGATACAACCATACAGTTTGCCACTGTCCTTCATTTGTGATTTTAATATGGGTGGTTCGAGCCCTGAATGCTGATTTGGCTGACAGCTGTGGTATATCAGACCGTATACCACGTGTATGACAAAACATGTATTTGTACTGCTCTAATTACATTGGTAACCAGTTTATAATAGCAATAAGGCACCTTGGGGGTTGTGATATATGGCCAATATACCACGGCTAAGGGCTGTGTCCAGGCACTGCGATGCGCTGTGCCTAAGAACAGACGTTAGCCGTGGTATATTGGCCATATATCACACCTCCTCGGTTAAATATACACTGAGTATACCAACCCGCCCATTGCAGTTCTTGACACTGGTACAGTTCTTGACACTGGTACAGTTCTTGACACTGGTACAGTTCTTGATACAGGTGGACTTGGCACCTACTACCATACCCCTTTCAAAGGCACTATTTGTTTCTTGCCCATTCACCCTCTGAATGGCACACAGACACAATCTGTGTCTCAAGGCTTAAGAATCTTTCTTTAGCCTGTCTCCGCCCCTTCATCTACACTGATTGAATTGGATTCAATCAAGTGACATCAATAAGGGATCATAGCTTTCACCTGGTCAGTCTGTCATGGAAAGAGCAGGTGTTCTTAATGTTTTGTATACTCAGTGTAAGATCCTAATTATTTTTGTTTTGATTTGGAGTTCAGCCTGTCAAAATACTCTGCACCTAATACATTTCTGCACATTTAACAAAATAGCCGGAAACTGCTGGACCAGAAATAATTAGGAAAGTGCTGAGGAGACATCATTCAGCAAGAGTTTGGCTCCAAGTGAGGAGGGAACGTGCAATCCATCTATTTTAGCCCCTGGCTGTTGAGTTGGTTGGGTAACCAAGCAGCCTTTGCTGTTATAGGACAATGCTCCCCACCATATGACTCTCCTATTGCGCAATGCTTCAGTACTATTTCCCAATAGTGTTTGGAGTGGTAGTCATCCACCAACACCAAAAAACAGTTTAGGGTAGACAGAAAGGAGAATGTTAATTGGGGTATATGCTGTATTGATCTACATGAAAAGATGATCTCTAAAGATTGAATGATAGTGGTTGTAAAGTCTTGGAGGGGAAGCAGTATAGGAGTCCCCTATACTCTCATTACCTCAGTCCTACAAAGGTGCATGAATTGACAAACCAATGGGTTGTATGAGAGATATTATGACTTTCTTGGATGACAGTGGAAGTTGAATAGAAAATACTTCTAGGTTCTCCTAGTAGTGTCCAGTGGAGAGTGCTACTAAACAAGACAACTGTATAGGAGAGATCACTTCCACCACCATCTCGAGAGTAAGCTACCCATCCCTTCCCCCTCCATAACATCGTTATGTGTCTTTTCCTACTAGCACTGACTTTGCTGATCAATACTTTGAGGGACAATGTACTTGATACAATTGTGATGTTGTCTCACCAACAATGGCTATCTTAAGATTAATGCACAAATGTAAGTAGTTCTAGATAAGAGCATCTGCAAAATATGCCCTGAGACTTCCCAGTGATGTGATGATTGGACACAGATACATGGTTACTTGGGTATAAGACAGGACAGGTACAGTGGGGCAAAAAAAGTATTTAGTCAGCCACCAAATGTGCAAGTTCTCCCACTTAACAAGATGAGAGAGGCCTGTAATTTTCATCATAGGTACATTTCAACTATGACAGACAATGAGAAGAAAAAAATCCAGAAAATCACATTGTAGGATTTTTAATGAATTTATTTGCAAATTATGGTGGAAAATAAGTATTGGGACAATAACAAAAGTTTATCTCAATACTTTGTTATATACCCTTTGTTGGCAATGACAGAGGTCAAACATTTCTGTAAGTCTTCACAAGGTTTTCACACACTGTTGCTGGTATTTTGGCCCATTCCTCCATGCAGATCTCCTCTAGAGCAGTGATGTTTTGGGGCTGTTGCTGGGCAACACGGACTTTCAACTCCCTCAAGTTTTTTTATGGGGTTGAGATCTGGAGACTGGCGAGGCCACTCCAGGACCTTGAAATGCTTCTTACGAAGCCACTCCTTCATTGCCCGGGCGGTGTGTTTGGGATCATTGTCATGCTGAAAGACCCAGCCACGTTTCATCTTCAATGCCCTTGCTGATGGTAGGCTTTGTTACTTTGGTCCCAGCTCTCTGCAGGTCATTCACTAGGTCCCCCAGAGTGGTTCTGGGATTTTTGCTCACCGTTCTTGTGATCATTTTGACCCCACGGGGTGAGATATTGCGTGGAGCCCCAGATCGAGGGAGATTATCAGTGGTCTTGTATGTCTTCCATTTCCTAATAATTTCTCCCACAGTTGATTTCTTCAAACCAAACTGCTTACCTATTGCAGATTCAGTCTTCCCAGCCTGGTGCAGGTCTACAATTTTGTTTCTGGTGTCCTTTGACAGCTCTTTGGTCTTGGCCATAGTGGAGTTTGGAGTGTGACTGTTTGAGGTTGTGGACAGGTGTCTTTTATACTGATAACAAGTTCAAACAGGTGCCATTAATACAGGTAACGAGTGGAGGACAGAGGAGCCTCCTTAAGAAGAAGTTACAGGTCTGTGAGAGACAAATCTTGCTTATAGGTGACCAAATACTTATTTTCCACCATAATTTGCAAATAAATTCATAAACAATCCTACAATGTGATTTTCTGGATATTTTTTTCTCATTTTGTCTGTCATAGTTGAAATGTACCTATGATGAAAATGACAAGCCTCTCATATTTTTAAGTGGGAGAACTTGCACAATTGGTGGCTGACTAAATAGTTTTATGCACCACTGTATCTATCTGGACATCATGACTAAGATGAAACGGATTGAAGGAACTTGTGCTGTGCAGAGATGGGGTCCAGATGACTTTTACACCTTAGTTTCACTTCTTACTGTTCTTTCTCATATCCCATAAAATGTGACCTGAAATCTATTTATATAGTTATAGATCTGGTCTCACCGAGGGCTGTGACGGTCGTGACATTTTGTCAGCCGGTGATTGTCAAGTAATTGACCGTTAATTAACTGACCGTCTGTGGGCTACACTAGATTATTTAGCAGACAAGATTTGCTTGTGGAATTGTTTAACATTATTGTATAGTATTTACCTTTTTATTTAACTAGGCAAGACAGTTAAGAACAAATTCTTATTTTCAATGACGGCCTAGGAACAGTGGGTTAACTGTTTAGTATGAAGAATACAATTCAACATAGCTGAATAAAATAGAAAGGATATTTTCTCAACATTTTAAAGGAATGCATATGCAGTTATTCTGTGTTGAGCGGTTAACAAAGAAACAGGTACTCCTAAATACTTGATTTCCAGTTATTTATGTAACTTTGGTTGTGATACAAACAATGTGTTATCTGTTCTGATGCTTAATACATTCTTAGGCTGCATGATGCGACTCTAATGATGATTTGAAGAAAGTTGCATGAAAGGCATAAGCTCTGCTTTGTTTTCTTGCACAAGCTGTACACTTCACCAGTCTCTCATTCATAATTTGACAAGCACTTGATAATGCATAGAATTTTCCGGTGGCATCCCCCTTGTGTGGCTGTAATGCCAAAAATCTATGTATTTTGAGGTAAGTGGCCATTGTGCCCTTGGGCTGAATGTAATAATTATAATTCACTTCTCCTGAAAATTTTGCTTAAAATGTTGATAAACTGTAAGGATATTTCTTCACATTATAAGCCCAGCAATGTGCACACCGTAGTAGGCTAAAAACGCAAATCTTCCATTAGCAGGAAAACACCATTCTCAAAAGTGACTGCAAATGCGATTTATGAATGTAATGCTTTTATTATAGAAGTGAATTTTTATGGTGAAAAATGATTTTCCCCAAACTTGAAACTCACGCGCTGCTTATGTATGCCAGTTAAATTCTACACCCCTTGTAAAACGGATTCATGTGCTTAATTTTAAGAAGTTATTTGGCCACTTCAGTTGTGATACCATCCTTATCAAAACATATAGGCCTATGGGCTAGGCTACATGAGGTGTGCAACTATGATTTGGAAAAAGTCCCCCAAAAAAGGCATGCGCTGTTTCTTGCTTTAATCTGGGCATCATTCACAAGTAATAAGCTAATATTGTCACCCATTAGACTATTCTTGATTTAATCATGTCTTTACATATACTAAATAATATATGTGGGAAATTTTTATTTATCATACCCCTGTCTCGAAACAGGGTCAGGGGGAAAAATCCATGTCATCTATGCACTTAAATAGTGAATGGAGGAGGCTTTTCCCCGTGGTTTATTTCCATGCCAGCCAGGTAGGCTGTACTCCTGTTGTAAATTTAATCAATTTGCTTAGTATTAGGAACGTTGAGAAATAAAGATAGTTAGCCTAGCCTATAGAAAGCTGATGTGATCTTCCTCTTTCTAATAGAGGCCATCACTCTGTTTTCTCATGCAATTGCATAGCCTGTAGAAATGTTGCACAACATGAGCTCATGGGCTCTCATTAAGTGTTTGATTTAGATGTTTTAATTTGCATTGATGTCAGAGTGATTAGAGGGACAATAGAGTGCTGAGTTCCAGGCAGTTAGCAAGTTAGGTAGGCTACTAATGACCATTGGAAGCATCAGAGCTTGGAGAAACCTAATTACTGTGACTAAATGGTCATGAGTCATGACCACCAGTGTGGCGGAAATCTGGTCATCTTAACAGCCCTAGTCTCACATATGACAAGACGATCCACATCCTGATATGATCAGTGATACACTTTTTAGACTACACTGTTTATTATGTACTTGTACCTATAAGGCCATGTGGTTTTGTCTTTGCAGGTCACAGCATTTCAAAGAGAGCATCAGGTTCATCCACGAATGTCGTCTAAATGGAGGGGCCTGTCTGGTGCACTGGTACGTATACCACCTAACCATAAACCACTAACTTTCTGTTGACCGTACCTGACCCCTCATGACTATGCTCTCCATGTCCCTGTCCCATAATGCAGCCTGGCCGGTGTGTCCCGTAGTACTACCATGGTGGTGGCATACCTGATGACCGTCACCACCTACAGCTGGGAGGAGTGTCTGTCGGCTGTCAAAGCCGTGCGTTCCTTCGTAGGCCCGAACTATGGCTTCCAACAGCAACTACAGGAGTACCAGATGAACCAAGTCACAGAGGTAGGTACACACACATTGAAACTAGAGGTCAACCGATTAATCGGAATGGCCAATTTAATTAGGGCCGATTTTAAGTTTTCATAACAATCGGAATTCTGTATTTTTGGGTGTCGATTTGCAAATTTTTTTCTTTTTGTCTTTTTTGTTCTATTTTTTTCTACCTTTATTTTACTAGGCAAGTCAGTTAAGAACACATTCTTATTTTCAATGACGGCCTAGGAACGGTGGGTTAACTGCCTTGTTCAGGGGCAGAACGACAGATTTTCACCTTGTCAGCTCGGGGAACCAATCTTGCAACCTTACAGTTAACTAGTCCAACGCAATAACGACCTGCCTCTCTCTCGTTGCACTCCACAAGGAGACTGCTTGTTACGCGAATGCAGTAAGCCAAGGTAAGTTGCTAGCTAGCATTAAACTTATCTTATAAAAAACAATCAATCATAATCACTAGTTAACTACACATGGTTGATGATATTACTAGATATTATCTAGTGTGTCCTGCGTTGCATATAATCTGACTGAGCATACAAGTATCTGACTGAGCGGTGGTAGGCAGAAGCAGGCGTGTAAACATTCTTTCAAACAGCACTTTCGTGCGTTTTGCCAGCAGCTCTTCGTTGTGCGTCAAACATTGCGCTGTTTATGACTTCAAGCCTATCAACTCCCGAGATGAGGCTGGTGTAACCGAAGTGAAATGGCTAGCTAGTTAGCAGAACGGTTCCGTATTTCATTGAAAGAATAAACGTTTTGTTTTCAAAATGATAGTTTCCGGATTTGACCATATTAATGACCAAAGGCTCGTATTTTTGTTTATTATATTATAATTAAGTATATGATTTGATAGAGCAGTGACTGAGCAGTCGTAGGCAGCAACAGGCTCGTAAGCATTCATTCAAACAGCAGCTCTTAGCAATGCTGGGATGCACAGTGCTGTTTATGACTTCAAGCCTATCAACTCCTGAGATTAGGCTGGCAATACTAAAGTACCTATTAGAACATCCAATAGTCAAAGGTATATGAAATACAAATGGAATAGAGAGAAATAGTTCTATAATTCCTATAATAACTCTAACTAAAAACTTCTTACCTGGGAATATTGAAGACTCATGTTATAAGAAACAACCATATGTTCTCATGTTCTGAGCAAGGAACTGAAACGTTTGCTTTCTTACATAGCACATATTGCACTTTTACTTTCTTCTCCAACACTTTGTTTTTGCATTATTTAAACTAAATTGAACATGTTTCATTATTTACTTGAGGCTAAATTGATTTTATTGATGTATTATATTAAGTTAAAATAAGTGTTAATTCAGTATTGTTGTAATTGTCATTATTACAAATTTAAAAAATTGTCAGATTAATCGGTATCAGCTTTTTTGGTCCTCCAATAATCGATATCGGTTTCGGCGTTGAAAAATCATAATCGGTTGACCTCTAATTGAAACACAATATACATACACACACCCTGTATAGATAACATAATGATGTCCCCTAACAACAAAAATATACTCACTGTGCCCTTGAGCAAGGAGGAGTTGGGATATGCAACAAATAACAGGACAAATATAAGCAACCCCAAATTATTATTATTCTACAGCTTCCCACAATTCAAAGTGGGCAGAAAAACAGCCTGTAACACAGCTCAGGCGTAATATTTAGACTTGCATAGTTCAGGCCTATCAACGGTAAACAATTTCAATGAGTAAGAAGAATGCTGGTTAAGGCCCACCTTTTCTCTAACACCCACTCGGAAGCCAAACTGTTAGCTTACTCCCACTCATAGTACAGAGTCACAGGAATGTGTCATCATTCAGCTGCTATCAGTTAATGATGCAGCTGTTTTTTATAAGGCCACTCCTGCCCTGTCAGGTTCATACTTTTGGTTTACTTTCACTTCTGTAGATGGAGGTGGGTCTCTGACAGTAAACCTGGAGCCCATCCTTCCTGGTTGCCTGTCTCAACTTTATATGACCTACCAGGGATCTTCCTAAACTCATCATACTGGGAGATGATCTCTGTGATGATCTCTGTGATGACTGATGGCTTGTCTGGACTTGCTGTTATGCCTGAGGTGGGTTATGAACCCTCGATGTATCTAGGCAAACAGAAGACAACTAACTTCGATGTATTGAGGCCAATGAAAGACTATTAGATCCTGTGTAAACTACTACTATGTGATTTTTGTCTGGTCCACCAGAAATACATGTTATTTAATTAGAAGTACCACCATCGTGTATATTAACCGTGACTTCAACCTCCTTCAGTCTCATGTCACTAGACCTACATTAAAGTGTTTGCTGGTTTCAAAGTGAGTATCTGTGTTGTCAGTCAGCCCCATCTGCATATTATTCACACAAGATGTAGTGGGGTGAGAAAATGACTTTCCTGTTGTGGGGCAGCTATTTCCACACACATCAGACTTCAAACCTGTCAAACATCATTTCACATGTACACACACACACACACACACACACACACACACACACACACACACACACACGTTTATAGAACATGCTGCAAAAAGAGCTGTGTATGGAGGTTGCTGAGAAGGGCTTTGTTTCTCTAGCTGATGACATGCACCCAGCCAGTGGTACTCAACACGTGTGTGTTGTATACAGAAGGGGAACTGGAGGGGCTTGCTGAAATTGCATTAGCCTGGTACTAACCATCACATGACTGTAATTACTGTCAGAGGCTTGCAAAATGTCTTCACAGAAGAAAAAAATGGTTGTTTTCTTATTGTTTGGTTGAGTTGACAGTGATTTTGAGGATCAAAGGGGAAATGTGATTCCTTTCTTCATGCTTTTCCCATGACTGTGTCTTAGAGAATTTGATATTGTCATACCAATAGTTTTATCTAGTATTGTATATAGGGTTGATCGATATTTATATTTTTTTCATTTCACAACACTTTGCCAAAAACACTGATACAACTACAGCATGTCTGTTGTTTAAAAATGATTATAAATGCATTATCACGTGGGTGTTTTGTTGTGTAAGGTTCAGTAAGTGTGATAGTGTCTTTAGATGTTGTGTCCAGGTCATTGTTTCGCAGTTTTGACTGACTTACTTTGAATGGATTCAAAGCTGAGAGACATTTTCAAGCAAACAAAACTGAAATTGACATTTGTTCCAATTTTGAGTAATCCCTTTTGTCATGAATTGATGATCCGGAAGTGAAAACTGGTAAAGGAATGGTGGAGAGTCTGACTCAAAGCTGGGTTTGGGACTCAAGTCTCCCGTCTGTCCTTATCGTGTGTAGTCTAACTGTTCATTGTACCTTCCATGGTGTGCATTTTTGTAACACAGTGCATGTTCTTTTAAAGAGGTTTGAGTATATTGTATGGCTGGTTATGGATAGAGGTCATGTGTGGGAGTCGCTGTGACACCTGACGGTTGTGTGGGAGGAAACATACTTCACAGTGACACACCTGAACACAACTCTTCTCCTTTACCAGACATGGGAACTGTCTTGGTTCATCTGGAACTCCTGCATTTATGACAGGAAGTCTGTAACACTATTTTGATATAACATTAACATTATACTGTATATCATGATTACCCATCTAACGTAAATAATGGACCACTAGTTTGTTTACCTATAATTTATTACAGTAGTGTATAGGTTATTTATAAGAAAATCACTAAATAAATACGCATTACAATCTTTTGTTGAACTATCACATTGCTGGCTATACATTGATACTAGTAGCCACCCACCACTCCATCCAACACCTGTCTACCAGAAGCCCATGATATGATGTGCAACACCTGTCTACCAGAAGCCCATGATATGATGTGCAACACCTGTCTACCAGAAACCCATGATATGATGTGCAACACCTGTCTACCAGAAGCCCATGATATGATGTGCAACACCTGTCTACCAGAAGCCCATGATGAGCTGTTCAACACCTGTCTACCACAAGCCCATGATGAGCTGTTCAACACCTGTCTACCACAAGCCCATGATGAGCTGTTCAACACCTGTCTACCAGAAGCCCATGATGACCAGAAGCCCATGATGAGCTGTTCAACACCTGTCTACCAGAAGCCCATGATGAGCTGTTCAACACCTGTCTACCAGAAGCCCATGATGAGCTGTTCAACACCTGTCTACCAGAAGCCCATGATGAGCTGTTCAACACCTGTCTACCAGAAGCCCATGATGAGCTGTTCAACACCTGTCTACCAGAAGCCCATGATGAGATGTTCAACACCTGTCTACCAGAAGCCCAGCGGTGTGGAACACATCTAAGCTGCATAATCTTGATTAGTGAACACACAGGTGCCAAAAGGTATGTGACAACTGAAGCAAAAAGAAACTGAATGTTTAGGTTCATTAGGCTCACACTAGTGTGAACATTTAATTTGTCTCCTTATAATCTACAGTTCCCTCTTTGTATTCATTTTGCGTTACTGAAATGGAACATAATTCCATATATTTCTTTCAGAGACACATTCAGTTCATCCTATTTCACAATATATATGGTGTTACACAACAAATTATTAGATGGTTATTTTCTGGATTCCCTCCAGAAACCACAAATCTAGATGATCTGTTGGACTTGTTGACCTAAATGGTTAGAGCTTTACTGTAAGGGCAAGATGGAGCATGTCCCACAGGCTGTGGTTCCTCTCTGGCAAGAGGAGGGGTGGGTAGTGTTCAATTAACTTATGGTGTGTCACACTTACAGAGTCACCAGGACTGACATAGAAGAAATAACAACCAATATCGGTCTAATAGAATTTCTGGTATATTTGGATTTATTATGGATCCCCATTAGCTGCTGCCTTGGCAGCAACTACTCTTCCTGGGGTCCAGCAAAATTAAGGCAGTTTATACAGTTATAAAAACATTACAATACATTCAGACTGTGTGCCATCAGGCCCCTACTCCACCACTACCACGTATATACAGTACAAAATCCATGTGCGTATATAGTGCATATGCTATTGTGTGTGTGCATGTGTCTGTGCCTATGTTTGTATTGCTTCACAGTCCCCGCTGTTCCATAAGTGGTGTTTTGACATGCATATGATTAATATTAGTTCTCTGTGTACATCCAAGGGCCAGCCATGCTGCCCTGTTCTGAACCAATTGCAATTTTCCTAAGTCCTTTTTTGTAAAGTGTACTTTTCTACAAGCTTCAATGGAATTGGGAGACATCACTTGCACAGTCACTACAATCTAAGCTGGTCCTAATCTGTTTTAGCTTGAGAGCCCTGTAGCTACTGTGTAAGCAGAAATGTCAGAGGAGGAGTGACGGAAGTGGAGGCAGGTTCCTGGTAAAGGTCTGATTCAGAGCTAGCTTTCCCCACCCCTTCCTCAGCTCTCACTGGTCCCTATGTGGGCCCACTGACCTCTGGGCTAAAGACCTGGGACTTCTGTCAGGGGTTTCCCACCCAACCCATGCTGCCTTCTCGAGGCCCTCTCACCAGGACTAATCTCTGTGTACCGTTAAACCCAGAAAACGCAGACACTGGGCCATTTTAGAGGACGTTGTCTATGTAAGGATATGATACTTACACTCCTCATGGGTCACATCTCATCTTGAGATCAGCATGTGTAACTTGAATTTTCACAAGTTACACATGCAATGGCATCAATGCATGATTTCCGTGCACAGAACTTAAGTTGGGATCAAGCTCAGAAGCAATGTTGTTAAAGCCAGAGTGAGTGTGTTGGGGTCATAGCTGTTGGACCGCTTATTGCTCTCTGAGCTGCCGAGGAAAGTCCCTCATTTTCAGGAATGTCTGCCGTCCGTTTGCCAACCACACCCAGAGATTGATCTAGAGATAGTGGAAGCTACAATCTAAGCAATCTATGTAGCTTCCACTATCTACATCTATCACCATCTACTAGGAAGGAAAAGAAACCAAGAGAAAGTGTGGTAAACTACACCACAATAGAAAATCTCATCTGACACCAGAACACTCTGCTCTGACACCAGAACACTCTGCTCTGACACCAGAACACTCTGCTCTGACACCAGAACACTCTGCTCTGACACCAGAACACTCTGCTCTGACACCAGAACACTCTGCTCTGACACCAGAACACTCTGCTCTGACACCAGAACACTCTGCTCTGACACCAGAACACTCTGCTCTGACACCAGAACACTCTGCTCTGACACTAGAACACTCTGCTCTGACATCCCACCCTTGGAGGACCATAGAACACTAATGAGCTGAACCATCGAACATGGTCTTTTCTGTCTATCTTCTCTCCAGTACCGGGCGTGGCTGAGGGCCAGTTTCCGCCCCAGTCCCTTTAAGGACCAGGAGCAGGTGGGAGCGCTGCTGAACCAGTACATAGAGCAGCAGCAGCAGGAGAACCAGAGGAGAGGAGGGGACCAGGGCTGGATGAACCAGGCCTCCAGTGTCTACCCTCTACCCTACAATGCCTATAACGGCTCTGGGGGCAACAAATGAGCCAAGGGGCCTCGAGTCTCCCTGGTCCCACCAACCTCCAGCTCAGGCCTGCCTAGAGAGTGACACAATGGCCTACTCCCAAAATCACCCCTAGGCACTTAGATCTGAAAGGATCGGATGGGTGTAGGGCCAGGGATTTCTCTTGACCAAGATATTCTCCAGACCCTAGTCCTAAGCAATATGGGAATAGCTCCACCCTGCCCTCTGATAGACTAGGTGGAATTGTCACCCTATTGCCTGTAACTATTTACTACTTACAGGTCCCAAGTGCATAGGGGTATTTTGGGGGCATTGGCTAACTGACTCTCTCACCACTGCACTACCTCCCATGTCCCTCGTCACCTTCACCACTGAACTGACCTTAGTGCAGCCTGATCAGGAGCTCTGATGCTCACTGAAGCCTTAGTCCAAACACCTCCACACCTCAACACCTTGACCTTACAGCCACATACTACCATGAGGCTTCACCTGTCCTCGCCTCAACTCATCTCTAAACCCAACGGATCAACTTTTAAGGCCAAACAGATAAAGAATTGTAGGACTAGCAGTTTTTTTTCTCGTAATAATCTGCCTAAGACCTATAACTAGGACCTGGTTAGGTCACATGATCAGGAAAAAGTCCTACACCTAACTTTACATTATAATAAATTATTATTAATATGTTTATCAATATGTTATTACATGGTACCATGGTTAGATGGAAGATCTGATTGGTGTTGAGGGTTGAATGGACATGTGAATGAACATAAGATGCTCTCCACCCTAATTTAAACTGATCCAGCTACTGTATACCTGCATGTGATAAAGCTTTAAATAACAGCAGCTTTGCCATAGAAAATGAATGCCTTGTTCCAGCTAGTAAAATGAAGGATCATCACAGCCCAAAGTCATAATATGGGGTCTTCCTAAAATCTACCATAAATCTTCCTTGGAAATTTGCTTATCAATTTATCATAAGTTATAAATATAATTTTATTTTTAGGGAATTTTTAAGATCTTTGTTAACTGTTTAGTGGTACAAATTCTGTTGTATGTATCTGCTTTATTAATATTCAAATGTACACTTTCATTGTTTGCCAAAAAATATATGCTAATAAATACTATTATGAAGCCCAAGCAGCATATTGAGACTGAAACAACCTTACAGCAATTTTATAAGGCTGGCTACAAACCAAAGTAGTTATGATTTGATAATAAACTAATGTGTGTGTGTGTGTCGACACGTACATGTGTGTGTGCAAGAGATAGAGAGAGCTTGTGCTTGAAAGTGTATGGTACTGGAGCATCAGCTCTTGTACCAAGAGGCTCTGCAACAGCTTCTATCCCCATGCCATAATACTGCTAAATAGCCACAAGACTACTTCATAATCCAGGTAACCACTAATTAACTATCCATACTGACCCTGACGCTATGCACACTCACAAGACTATATATACACACGTTACACTCTCTCACACTACACTGTCACTCTCACATAAAACCCTCACGCGCACACACACACATACACTTCTACACATATGCTGCTGCTACTATGTTGTTTATGTTCTTATTATCTATGTTGATGACGAGTCACTTTACCCTGCCTTCATGTACAGTGCCTATTGAAAGCCTACACCCCCTTCAACTTTTTTCACACTTAGTTGTGTCAGTGCTTTAGAGCTGTTTGGGAAACGCTGATTTTTAATTGCTTTGGTACTAGTTTCGCAAGTATGTGATAAAATTTCACAACCCTTAATACAAAACTCAAAACATATCCTCAAAAAGGCTGTTTTTTAAAACATTAAGAGGTCAAAGACCTGGGCATGGGCCCCGTCAGAGGACTGTTGTCTAATGAAGCCCGGGCCATCGTCATTGACCATGTGGCAAACAGAGGCCTTACCATGGCAGAGGCTGCCAAATTAGTTCACCCCGATCTAAAAAGATCAACTATCAATTTGATAATGAGAACATTCCGCCAAGAAAAGCGGTAAGTCTGCAGGATATGCACAATGCTTTGTCATTACATTTACAGTAAATGGCACTGTAATGCATGTAAATTCACAAAATGTTACTGTATTCTTACAGTATGATCTATTGACAGTATACTCTGTTCTACAGTCAGACTTGACAGAAGACCCCATGGTGGTGGCCGTGTGCTGACCGACCAGCAGGAGTGGGCAGTGGTGGAAATGGTGAGGACCAGGAATGACATACGACTGTCTGAAATAAAGCAGGCCATTGAGGGAAAACGATGACATCATGTCACAAGAATTTTCAATCCCAATGATGATAACAATCACTATAGCTTTGACCAATTTCCCCTAGTTTGTAAAGCTAGGATTAATAAGAATTAGGCATTCTGCAAAAGGTTAGCCCCCGACTAGCAATTTCCCCTAGTTTGTAAAGCTAGGATTAATAAGAATTAGGCATTCTGCAAAAGGTTCGTTGTAGTTTATTCATGAGAGCTCTAAAGTCAGTCTTTATAACCACCTCTACACACACACACAGGTTTATCACTTTTCTACCAACCTTGGCAGTTTCTCGCCGTTCTCTCCTCCCTAGATTAGAGACACCTTGGAAGTGATAACCAACAGGCCCTCCTGTTGTCAGCTTTTTCAGAGTTATCATGTGTATTCTACCAGCCTCTGTTTTCTCTCTCTTACACATTATTAGAATTATAGTATTATATGTTTCAGGATGGAATTCTTTAGTCATTACATTAAACATAGAAATTCCTTTATCACATCCCCATGAGCGTGACTCCCTCCTGGCCATGGATGAGGCATGTTACGACATCAATGCAGACCAAATGTCAAGCTTGGATTCGCCATGCCAAAAGATTTTTCCCGTGGTGCATCAACAATGAGGACATTCACTGTGATGTGGATGGGAATTTATGGCCAAATGCAAATTAATGCGTGCTAAACGTCGTGTTATATTAGCATTGATTTCATTTGTTTAATTTAATTTCTTACATTATATTACAGACAGTACAGCTATATTGTAATTATATTTTTTGTTGTTGCATGAATGGTTGTAGAGGAGGGTTGTAGTGGATGTCTTCATTGATCACACCTTTTCTGTACATTGCTCTGTTAATTTTACCTTCTGTCCTGATTAGTCCCTGACAATAAAAAACATCCCCATAACATGATGCTGCCACCACCATGCTTCACATTAGTGTACTTTGGCTGATGTGTTGGGTTTGCGCCAAACGTAATGCTTTACATTTAGGCCAAATAGTTTCATTTTAGTTTTGTCAGACCACAAACATTTTGGCCACACGGTTACAGAATCTCCCAAGTGTTTTTTTTTATATACTTCAAATGGGATTCAATGTGGGCTTTCTTGAGTAATGGCTTCCTTCTTGCCACCCTACCACACATGCCAGATTTGTGGAGTGCTTGGGATATTGTTGTCACATGCACACTTTGACCAGTCTTGGCTATCAAATCTCTGAAACTGGTAACGCATATCCCCCTCACTAGCTTTTATGCACCTGCTGTCAGAGGAGCTCACAGATTACTGCACCTGTACATAGCCCATCTATAATTTGGCCCAAACAACTACCTCTCCCCCTACTGTATTTATTTATTTATTTATTTTGCTCCTTTGCACCCCCATTATTTCTCTCTACTTTGCACATTCTTCCACTGCAAATCTACCATTACAGTGTTTATTTTTAAATTTTACTTTTGCCTTTATATCCCACCTTATTTGCTCACATTGTATATATTTATTTTTCTTTTTATTGAATGTTTGTTTTACTCCATTTAACTCTTTGTACCTTCGAACTGCTTTCTTTATCTTGGCCAGGTCGCAATTGTAAATGAGAACTTGTTGTCAACTTGCCTACCTGGTTAAATAAAGGTGAAATAAAAATAAAAAGCCTGTAGCTCTTTCAAAGTTGCCATTGGACTGTTGGTATCCTCTCTGATTAGTCTCCTACTTGCTCAGTCATCAAGTTTGTAGGGACAGCCTGATCCAGGCACTGTCATGATGGTGCCATACACCTTCCACTTCTTAATAATCATCTTATCTATGCTTCAGGGGATATTCAAGGCATGTTATGTTTTTATACCCATCCCCTGATCTGTGACTTTCCACAACTTTGTCCCAGAGTTCTTTTGAAAGTTCCCTGGGGCTCATGGTTGAGTGTTTGCTTTGCAATTCACTACCCAACAGACAGAGGGAACCTACAACCTCTCCCTCAACGTGATCAGGACAAAGGAGATGATTGTGGACTGAAGGAGGACTGAGCAAATACATTTTTATTGGTCAAACACAGGGTTAGCAGATGTTAATGTGAGTGTCATGAAATGCTTGTGCTTCTAGTTCCGACCATGCAGTAATATCTAACAAGTAATATAACAATTTCACAATGAATGAATAAGAATATGTACATAAATATATGGATTAGTGATGGCTGAACGGCATAGGCAAGATGCAGTAGATGGTATAGAGTACAGTATATACATACAGTGGGGAGAACAAGTATTTGATACACTGCTGATTTTGCAGGTTTTCCTACTTACAAAGCATGTAGAGGTCTGTAATTTTTATCATAGGTACAATTCAACTGTGAGACGGAATCTAAAAAAAAATCCAGAAATCACATTGTATGATTTTTAAGTAATTTGCATTTTATTGCATGACATAAGTATTTGATACATCAGAAAAGCAGAACTTAATATTTGGTACAGAAACCTTTTCAATTACAGAGATCATAGGTTTCCTGTAGTTCTTGACCAGGTTTGCACACACTGCAGCAGGGATTTTGGCCCACTCCTCCATACAGACCTTCTCCAGATCCTTCAGGTTTCGGGATGGTCGCTGGGCAATACGGACTTTCAGCTCCTTCCAAAGATTTTCTATTGGGTTCAGGTCTGGAGACTGGCTAGGCCACTCCAGGACCTCGAGATGCTTCTTACGGAGCCACTCCTTAGTTGCCCTGGCTGTGTGTTTCGGGACGTTGTCCTGCTGGAAGACCCATCTTCAATGCTCTTACTGAGGGAAGGAGGTTGTTGGCCAAGATCTCTCGATACATGGCCCCATCCATCCTCCCCTCAATACGGTGAAGTCGTCCTGTCCCCTTTGCAGAAAAGCATCCCCAGAGAATGATGTTTCCACCTCCCATGCATCACGGTTGGGATGGTTTTCTTGGGGTTGTACTCATCCTTCTTCTTCCTCCAAACACGGTGAGTGGAGTTCAGACCAAAAAGCTCTATTTTTGTCTCATCAGACCACATGACCTTCTCCCATTCCTCCTCTGGATCATCCAGATGGTCATTGGCAAACTTCAGACAGGCCTGGACATGCGCTGGCTTGAGCAGGGGGCCTTGCGTGTGCTGCAGGATTTTAATCCATGACGGTGTAGTGTGCTACTAATGGTTTTCTTTGAGACTGTGGTCCCAGCTCTCTTCAGGTCATTGACCAGGTCCTGCCGTGTAGTTCTGGGCTGATCCCTCACCTTCCTCATGATCATTGATGCCCCACGAGGTGAGATCTTGCATGGAGCTCCAGACCGAGGGTGATTGACCGTCATCTTGAACTTCTTCCATTTTCTAATAATTGCGCCAACAGTTGTTGCCTTCTCACCAAGCTGCTTGCCTATTGTCCTGTAGCCCATCCCAGCCTTGTGCAGGTCTACAATTGTATCCCTGATGTCCTTACACAGCTCTCTGGTCTTGGCCATTGTGGAGAGGTTGGAGTCTGTCTGTTTGAGTGTGTGGACAGGTGTCTTTTATACAGGAAACGAGTTCTAAACAGGTAATGAGTTGAGAACAGGAGGGATTCTTAAAGGAAAACTAACAGGTCTGTGAGAGCTGGAATTCTTACTGGTTGGTCGGTGATCAAATACTTCTGTCATGCAATAAAATGCAAATAAATTAATCATACAATGTGATTTTCTGGATTTTTGTTTTAGATTCCGTCTCTCACAGTTGAAGTGCACCTATGAAAAAAATTACAGACCTCTATATGCTTTGTAAGTAGGAAACACTGCTGATTTTGCAGGTTATCAAATACTTGTTCTCCCCACTGTATGAGATGAGTAATGTAGAGTATGTAAATGTGATATAAAGTGCCATTGTTTAAAGTGACTAGTGATACATTTATTACATCCAATTTTTAGTTATTAAAGTGGCTAGAGATTTGAGTTCCGTATGTTGGCAGCAGCCACTCAATGTTAGTGATGGCTGTTTAACAGTCTGATGGCCTTGAGATAGAAGCTGTGTTTCAGTCTCTCGATCCCAGCTTTGATGCACCTGTATGCTTTGATGCACCTCGCCTTCTGGATGATAGCGGGGTGAACAGTGGCTCGGGTGGTTGTTGTCCTTCTTGATCTTTTTGGCCTTCCTGTGACATCGGGTGGTGTAGGTGTCCTGGAGTGCAGGTAGTTTGCCCCCGGTAGCATGCCCCATTTTCATCGACGGGGCTGTAGTGGAGCAGGTTGAGAGCTTCAAGTTCCTTGGTGTCCACATCACCAACAAACTAACATGGTCCAAGCACAAGACAGTCATGAAGAGGGCACGACAAAACCTATTCCTCCTCAGGAGACTGAGAAGATTTGGCATGGGTCCTCAGGTCCTCAAAATGATCTACAGCTGCACCATCGAGAGCATCGTGACGGGTTGCATCACAGCTTGGTATGGTAACTGCTCGGCCTCCGACCGCAAGGCACTACAGAGGGTAGTGTGTACGGCCCAGTACATCACTGGGGCCAAGCTTTCTGCCATCCAGGACCTCTATACGAGGTGTGTCAGAGGAAGGCCCTAAAAATTGTCAAAGACTCCAGCCAACCTAGTCATAGACTGTTCTCTCTGCTACCACACGGCAAGGGGTACGGGAGCGCCAAGTCTTGGTCCAAGAGGCTTCTAAACAGCTTCTACCCCCAAGCCATAAGACTCCTGAACATCTAGTCAAATGGCTACTCAGACTATTTGCATTGCCCCTCCCCCCTCTCCTTTTACGCTACTGCTGCTCTCTGTTATTATCTTTGCATAGTCACTTTAATAACTCTAACTACATGTAGTTAATCTCAATTATCTCAAGTAACCGGTGCCCCTGCACATTGACTCAGTAGCGGTACCCCCTGTATATAGCCTCGCTATTGTTATTTTACTGTTGCTCTTTAATTATTTGTTACTTTTATTTTTACTTGTTGGTTAAGGGCTTGTAAGTAAGCATTTCACTGTTGTGTTCTGCGCATGTGACAAATATAATTTGATTTGAACTGCTGAATTTATCCTGAAATCATGTGAATCACTCCAATTTAACACAGATGGAGGCCAATAAACTGAGTGTGTGATTTTGAAGGTGATTGGTTACACCTGAGGTAATTCAAGATTTCTATCCTATTAACCAACCAAGCTTTTCAATTCAATTTTTTAAAGAGATTTAAATTTAAAAATCCAGAATATTTTTTTCACTTCATAGTTGTGGGTTAGGATCTGTAATACCATTTTAATTCCAGGCTATGAGGTGAAAATGTTGAATGGGAGTGTAGACTTTCTATATCTACCTCAAATCCCTCATCCCCTTTGATCTGATACTGGTACTTCCTGTATATATTTTTACATTTCAGGTTTTAGTCATTTAGCAGACACTCTTATCCATTTTTTTCATACTGGTCCCTCATGGGAATCGAACCCCAACCCTGGCGTTGCAAGTGACCTGTTCTACCAACTGAGCCACATGGAACCTATAAAAGTATGTGAACGTATTCACTTCAAATTAGTAGATTCGGCTATTTCAGCCACATCTGTTGCTGGCAGGTGTATAAAATCGAGCACAAAGTCATGAAATCTCTATAGACAAACATTGGCAGTAGAATGGTCTTACTGAAGAGCTCAGTGACTTTCAATGTGGCAAGAGTGTCTTTCCAACAAGTCAGTTCGTCAAATTTCTGCCCTGCTTGAGCTACCCCGGTCAACTGTAAGAGCTGTTATTGTGATGTGGAAATGTCTAGGAACAGCAAAGGCTCAGCCACGAAGTGGTAGGCCACATAAACTCACAGAACAGGACCACAGAGTGCTGAAGTGCATAGCGCATAAAAATCGCCTGTCCTCTGTTGTAACACTCACTACTGAGTTCCAAACTGCCCTGGAAGCAACATCAGCACAATAACTGTTTGTCTGGAGCTTCATGAAATAGGTTTCCATGGCCGAGCAGCAGCACACAAGCCTAAGATCACCGTGCGCAATGCCAAGCGTCGGCTGGAGTGGTGTAAAGCTCGCTGCCATTGGACTCTGGAGCAGTGGAAATACATTCTTTGGAGTGATGAATCATGCTTCACCATCAAACTGTCCACTTAGGAAGCAACACTGAATGACAAATTTCACATGCTGTTGTGCAAATGGAATAGACAACAGGTGGAAATTATAGGCAATTATCAAGACACCCCCAATAAAGGAGTGGTTCTGCAGGTGGTGACCACAGACCACTTCTCAGTTCCTATGCTTCCTGGCTGATGTTTTGGTCACTTTTGAATGCTGGCGGTGCTTTCACTTTAGTGGTAGCATGAGACGGAGTCTACAACCCACACAAGTGGCTCAGGTAGTGCAGCTCATCCAGGATGGCACATCAATGCGAGCTGTGGCAAGAAGGTTTGCTGTGTCTGTCAGCGTAGAGTCCAGAGCATGGAGGCGCTACCAGGAGACAGGCCAGTACATCAGGAGACGCGGAGGAGGCCGTAGGAGGGCAACAACCCAGCAACAGGACCGCTACCTCTGCCTTTGTGCAAGGAGGAGCAGGAGGAGCACTGCCAGAGCCCTGCAAAATGACCTCCAGCAGGCCACAAATGTGCATGTGTCTGCATAAACGGTCAAAAACAGACTCCATGAGGGTGGTATAAGGGCCTGACATCCACAGGTGGGGGTTGTGACAGCCATTAGGTACCGAGATGAGATCCTCAGACCCCTTGTGAGACCATATGCTGGTGCGGTTGGCCCTGGGTTCCTCCTAATGCAAGACAATGCTAGACCTCATGTGGCTGGAGTGTGTCAGCAGTTCCTGCAAGAGGAAGGCATTGATGCTATGGACTGGCCCGCCCGTTCCCCAGACCTGAATCCAATTGAGCACATCTGGGACATCATGTCTCGCTCCATCCACCAACCCCACGTTGCACCAGACTGTCCAGGAGTTGGCGGATGCTTTAGTCCAGGTCTGGGAGGAGATCCCTCAGGATACCATCCGCCACCTCATCAGGAGCATGCCCAGGCGTTGTAGGGAGGTCATACACACTACTGAGCCTCATTTTGACTTGTTTTAAGGACATTACATCAAAGTTGGATCAGCCTGTAGTGTGGTTTTCCACTTTAATTTTGAGTGTGACTCCAAATCCAGACCTCCATGGGTTGATACATTTGATTTCCATTGATATTTTTGTGTGATTTTGTTGTCAGCACATTCAACTATGTAAAGAAAAAGTATTTAATAAGAATATTTCATTCAATCAAATCAAGGATGTGTTATTGTAGTGTTCCCTTTATTTTTTTGAGCAGTGTATAAAAGCAACAGATACCATTAATAAGAAGTGGCAAGAAGAGTCTTAGGTGGTGAGCTACCGAGTGGCTATGACAGGCAAGCCCCATACTATCATGGAGGACTTCATTCTCCCTGCTGCCGCAGATAAGGCTGGGACAATGCTGGGGGAAAAGGCCAAAAAAACTATACATACAATGCCTTCATCAAACAACACTGTTTCACGACACATCAGTAACATGGCAGGAGATGTTTTGAAACAATTACTGCTTCGCATACAAGCAAGTGAATTCTATGCATTAAAGCTGGATGAGTCAAGAGACGTGGCGGGCCTGGCAGAGCTCCTGGTATATGTCCATTATGTTTATGGTGGGGTCAATTAATGAAAACATCCTCTTATGGAAACCAGGACAACAGGAGAGGATATTTTTTAAGTACTGGACAGCTTTGTGACATCAAATGGACTTTGGTGGTCAAGATGTGTTGGTATATGTACCGATGGCGTAAAGCCATGACAGGGAGACATAGTGGAGTGGTAACGCGCATGCAAACAATTGCTCCTGACACCACTTGGGTACACTGCAGCATACACCGAGAGGCTCTTGCTGCCAAGGGAATGCCTGACAGCTTGAAAGATGTTTTGGACACTACAGTGAAAATGGTTAACTTGGTTAAAGCAAGGCCCCTGAACTCTCGTGTATTTTCTGCACTATGCAATGATATGGGTAGCGACCATGTAACAATTTTACAACATACAGAAGTGTGCTGGTTATCAAGGGGCTAAGTATTGACACATTTTTTTAGTTGAGAGACGAGCTTAAAGTTTTCTTTACTGACCATAATTTTCATTTGTCTGACCGCTTGCATGATGACGAGTTTCTCACACGACTGGCCTATCTGGGTGATGTTTTTTCTCACCTGAATGATCTGAATCTAGGATTACAGAGACTCTCCTCAACTATATTCAAGGTGCAGGACAAAATTGAGTCTATAATTAAGAAGTTGGAGTTCTTCTAATCTGCATTAACAAAGACAACACAGGTCTTTCCATCATTGTATGATTGTTTTGTATGCAAATGAACTCAAGCTTACGGACAATGTCAAATGTGATATAGCGAAACACCTGAGTTAGTTGGGTGTGCAATTACGCAGCTACTTTCCCGAAATGGATGACATAAACAACTGGATTCGTTTTCCCTTTCATGCCCTGCCTCCAGTCCACTTACCGATATCTGAACAAGAGAGACTCATCGAAATTGCAACAAGCGGTTCTGTGAAAATTGAATTTCATCAGAAGCCACTGCCAGATTTCTGAATTGGGCTGCGCTCAGAGAATCCTGCCTTGGCAAATCGTGCTGTTAACACACGGACGCCCTTTGCAACCATGTACCTATGTTAGAGTGGATTCTCGGCCGTCACTAGCATGGAAACTAAATACAGGCACAGACTGTGTGTGGAAAATGATTTAAGACTGAGACTCTATCCAATGCAACCCAATATTGCAGAGTTATGTGCATCCTTTCAAACAGACCCTTCTCATTAACCTGTGGTGAGTTATTCACAATTTTAGATGAACAAATAAGGTTTTATATGTAAGATGGTTAAATAAAGAGCAAAATTATTGAATATTATTATATTATTATTTGTGCCCTGGTCCTATAAGAGCTCTTTGTCACTTCCCACCGGCTGGGTTGTGACAAAAACTCACACTCATTCTTATGTTTAATAAGTGTATTGTATAGTGTGTGTGTGGCAGGCTTACAATGATGTCAAAAAACAACATCTAAGAGTGCGCTGACCCTGATGCTAGAGGGGGTACACAGCTGGAGATTGAATGTTTGAAGGGGTACGGGACTATAAAAAGTTTGGGAACCACTGTACTACAGTATACAATGACATTCTAGACGATTATGTTCTTCTAACTTTGTGGCAACAGTTTGGGGAAGGCCCTTTCCTGTTTCAGCATGACAATGCCTCTGTGCACAAAGCGAGGTCCATACAGAATGGTTTGTTGAGATCGGTGTGGAATAGCTTGACTGGCCTGCACAGAGCCCTGTCCTCAACCCCATCGAACACCTTTGGGATGAATTGGAGCGCAGACTGCGAGCCAGGCCTATCGCCAAACATCAGTGCCCGACCTCACTAATGCTGTTGTGGCTGAATGGAAGCAAGTCCCCGCAGCAATGTTCCAACATCTATTGGAAACCCTTCCCGGAAGAGTGGAGGCTGTTATAGCAGCAAAGGGGGGACCAACTCCATACTAATGCCCATTATTTTGGAATGAGATGTTCAACTTTTGGTCATGTAATGGAGCTCCATTCTTGTGTTTTTTCCCCCACGTGTTATATATTTTTTTACTCTGCATCGTTGGGAATGGAGCGTAAAAAATAATTTCACTATTCAGTCTACACCTGTTGTATTCAGCACGTGACAAATAAAATATTATTTGTGTATGTGTTAGGGAAAGACCCAGAGATGGAGGGTTGGTCAGAGACAGGGTGCCTTCGCCGTGCACCCCAGGCTGGCATGGACACAGTAGTAACAATTAGTGTTCTGTTCCCCTCAGTGAGAAGTCCTTCTCTGACCCAGACCATGCCACCCCCAGCTTCCCCAAACAGTCCCCCCCCATACAGACTCCACCCCTTTCCGTACAGGTGAGGCCAAACCACGACATGGCTCAAATCCTCAAAACGCACCCTGGACATGTGACCTTACCTCCACCACAACTGCTTTTCTTAGTTTCGAAATGATACATACTAAGGCTGTGTGATCACAATACTGAGGATTGGGCACAACAAGTTAACCCTCTCCTCCAGTATTCAACCCTGCAGTACTTGTTGAAACCACTGAACCATTCCTGTGTAGAATAACGTTTTAATATTAGTCAGATGAAATCGGCTATCTGCTGTAGGGCAGGCTATTTTTAGCATATAAACTGAATGTACAAAACATTAGGAACACCTTCCTAATATTGACTTGCATCCCCTTTTGCCCTCAAAACAGCCTCAATTCGTCGGGGCATGGACTACAAGGTTTCGATAGCGTTCTTCAGGAATGCTGGCCCATGTTGACTCCAATGCTTCCCACAGTTGGCTGGATGTCCTCTGGGTGGTGAACCATTCTTTTTTTTGTAAGATTTTATAAACAATACAAAACATACACATAAATGACAACATCATACAAACATTAACTACATCTCACCTGGCCAGACCCACTAGCACACACCCCCATCTCCAGTGCCCGAATCACTTTCAACATGGCCTGAAACTGCACCATTTTTCCCCCTCCGTAGCCCACGCACTTTCAATATTTAAATAATATATCATTACATTTTTCCATTGTATTAATGATGGCGGATTGATCGATTTCCAAGTTTTCTGTATCCATTTTTTCAAGATGAGTGATGAGAAGATAATTGTCCCACCCATTGGCTATCTCACGATGCCATGTCTTGAAATATACAGACAGACAGATAAAAATGAAGTTTACATTGTAACAGCCAACTTTCTAGCTCCGTCCACAAAGCATGGATTATTGAGTCATTATTCGTTTTACAATTAAGACATGATTCTGCCATTGTAATGTAGAATTTGTGAATTTTGTCTCTTGTATAATAAATTCTATACAGCATCTTAAACTGGATTAAGCATACATTTTTGTTAGCTGTAATTTCATGAGTTATGCCAACTTTCCTTCCATTTTATGCCAACATCAGTTTTTTAAAGTCTTGGTTTCAATAGTTTATATTTTTTCTAAGAGATTGCCAGTTGGATTTGCTCTCTAGGTTTTTTATATCTTCCCGATCATATGAACATCCTTTATCTGACTCAAAGATTCCATCAAGGTTGCTCTGATGCCCAAAAGTTTTCAAATATACATTTTGTGATATCTCACTTTTAAGTTGCATGGATTTTTTATTCTGTCATGGAAATAAATGCATTTCCTGTTACCAAGTCAATTCCGGTTTCAATGCCTTAAGTTTTCCATGTTGACCAATTTATCTGTGAATTCTGAAAAGCTCTCCAAGGATTGTTCCATAAGGTTGTGTTTTTAAGAAGTGATATTGGTTCTTCAAGAATACGTTTAATTTTCTTCTATGTTGTGATAGTGTTCATAGCTTTATCCTTTGAAAATAGACATGTGAAAAGATTCTGGGGATGAGCATGCGCATCATCAGTATGTATCCATTTCCCCTCATTACCGAGTCTGGAAGGTTAAAACCAACTTCAGATTTAGGAAGATGTAAAACTTTCCTTTTTATTCTATGCATTTTATTTTCTCCAAAAAAGTATGTTATGACTGAGTACACTTTTTTAAAGACTGTCTTCGCTTAAATAAATACAAAAACTTTGTCAGCCATGACATTCTAAAGTGGTTTATTCTACCTGCAAGATTTCTGGGAAGACAATTGAATTTAATTAGATCTGCTTTCATATTGTTGAGTAATGGAATAAATGTATCTGTATATATTTGTAGTTTGTTGTCACTTATTAAGTATCCTAAGTATTTTATATTTTTTGTGGTCCACTTAAAGTATTGCTGTATATCGTGAGTATTTAAAAAAAAAAATCCTATTACCATTATTTTGTTTTTTTCCGTGTTAAAATTATAACCTGAGATTTTCAAATATTCTGTAAATATTTTTAGCAAAGGGGGCATTGAGTTTTCAATATTGGTCAGGTACAGTTGAAGTCGGAAGTTTACATACACCTTAGCCAAATGCATTTAAACTCAGTTTTTCACAATTCCTGACATTTAATCCGAGTAAATATTCCCTGTTTTAGGTCAGTTAGGATCACCACTTTATTTTAAGAATGTGAAATGTCAGAATAATAGTAGAGAGAATGATTTATTTCATCTTTTATTTCTTTCATCACATTCCCAGTGGGTCAGAAGTTTACATACACTCAATTAGTATTTGGTAGCATTGCCTTTAAATGATTTAATAACTTGGGTCAAACATTTCGGGTAGCCTTCCACAAGCTTCCCACAATAAGTTGGGTGAATTTTGACCCATTCCTCCTGACAGAGCTGGTGTAACTGAGTCAGGTTTGTAGGCCTCCTTGCTCGCACACTCTTTTTCAGTTGTGCCAACAAATTGTCTATAGGATTGAGGTCAGGGCTTTGTGATGGCCACTCCAATACCTTAACTTTGTTGTCCTTAAGCCATTTGCCACAACTTTGGAAGAATGCATGGGGTCATTGTCCATTTGGAAGACCCATTTGCGACCAAGCTTTAACTTCCTGACTGATGTCTTGAGATGTTGCTTCAATAAATCCACATAATTTTCCTGCCTCATGATGCCATTTAGGTAGGCCATGAAAAACATCAACAGGTACACCTTCAAATGACTCAAACGATGTCAATTAGCCTATCAGAAAAATGACTTGTGTCATGCACAAAGTAGATGTTCTAACCAACTGGCCAAAACTATAGTTTGTTAACAAGAAATTTGCTGAAAAACTAGTTTTAATGACTCCAGCCTAAGTGTATGTAAACTTCCGACTGCAACTGTATATCAAGAGATCATCTGCCAATAAGATTAGTTTATATTCATGTTTACCAATACTGACACCTGTTACGTTGAATAGAATTCTATGGGAAAGCCATCCATTCCTGGTGTTTTTCTCCATGTGAATGTTTTAACCGTATCTAATATTTCTTCTTGGGTGATCTCTGTTTTTTGTGATTATTTTTTGTCTTGCTTCAGAGTCGTTGAGTCTAAGAAGGCTATAGTATCAGTCCAACTGTTGTTTAATTCTCATTTATATACATTTTCGTATATAAGCTTTTAAAATTGAAATGAATCGTGGTGGACCATTTTTGATACACACGGGAAACTGTTGTGTGAAAAACCCACCAGCGTTGCAGTTCTTGACACACTCAAACCAGTGTAACTGGCAGCTACTACCATACCCCATTCAAAGGCACTTAAATATTTTGTCTTGCCCATTCACCCTCTGAATGGCACACATACACAATCCATATCTCAATTGTCTCAAGGCTTAAACATCTTCTTCAACCTGTCTTCTCCCCTTCATCTACACTGATTGAAGTGGATTTAACAGGTGACATCATTAATAGGTCATAGCTTTCACTTAGATTCACCTGGTCAGTAAATGTCATGGAAAGAGCAGGTGTTCTAAATGTTTTGTACAATCAGTGTATAGTCCTTTCAGTATGAGGCCTATGAATAAGCATGTTGGCATTAGAAACGTTGTATTTTTTTGGGACACTCTTATTCTCACGAAATAAAAACTAATTAACATGGTAACATGATAAACACTTTATAATTGCATCTATTTCAGCATAGATATCAGTCAACCATAGCCGACCTGAAAGTTACCCTGCCGACGCCTACATTATGTTTGAATGTAGCCTAAACTGTAGTAGAACCTGCACAAGTGGGGGTTTTAGTAACGAAGGAACAATACCTGTTGGGCCAACCTTTACAGTAAAATGTATTTTATGACGCTGTGAAATCCCCTTTGTCCTTTACTAATTATTATCCAGGATTGTTCAATACCCCGCCGTCTGTAGCCAACTGTGGCATAGACCCTACGATATCTCCTGTCAGATGATTTCTTGTAAATGACACTGCGTCGAAGAACAAGACTTCCGGATTGGGTTGTCTATAAGTATTTCCCAAACCTTATTGGATACAAATGAAACGCATCCGTCCAATCAGCTTGCAGTCAATGCTTCATTCACCTTAAAGAAGATATTAAACTGTTATACGAGTAAAGACTTATTCTATTGACGCTGAGACATCGACTTGGTATTAAGGTTTAACAATAGTCTTCAATAAGCTATTTGAAGGATATCTAACATACTTATCAATACAAAAATAAAAGGTAAGATTTAGTTGTCTTTGTTTAAACTCTTCAAGCGTGTTCCCTTTTCTACCTATATAAAACGTAGGCTATTAGAAAATTATAGTTGTTTTGAAATAATAAACCATTACTATCTTGTTTTACTTTTTGCTCTCTCTCTCCTCCCTCTATATCTGCCTCGCTCTCTCTTGAAATAAGTTCCTAATTATCACAAACAAGCATAAAATGAAAACAAACTATCAGCCCATACAGTTACATGTCTTGTGAATGTTTATGACAGATGTCAGTAACCCCGGGCGGTCGGAGGCTGAAACAGTGGCTCGTTGAGCAGATCCAGAGCGGCCAGTACCCGGGGCTGGTCTGGGAGGACGACAGCCGCATTATGTTCCGTATCCCCTGGAAACATGCTGGGAAGCAGGATTACAACCAGGAGGTAGACGCTTCTATCTTCAAGGTAGGTTCATTGACACACGTTTCAAACGAGGATTGTGTTGATAGCGGTGGATTTGAGAGCATATTTAGATCACCGATATGTGTAGCCTTCCGCACGACTTTTGGAGAGGCACATATAACACACTTTTTTCCGCGCCTACAAATAGAGCAGGTGTGAATTACGTTTTGTTGGTTTAACTAACACATTCTCACCACCTGTAACGCACATATAGGTTACACATTCATTGCAGAGTATGATGACATAGATGACAATACCTTGATCTATGAGTCATGGGGCTCTATTTTAACAAACCTAACACAATGCTAAATCTTAGTGCTGGCAGTATCTCTTGTTCTGGGGGTGTGTCAGAAATATTTTTGCTGTTCTCACAGCCAGAATTATAAGCACAATAGCTGGCAGGGGCACGAAATGCCTGGGTTTTGATGAATGAACAAGTTGTAGGTGTGACAAGGGCTCAACACATTCCATGGCTTAATGCATGCATTTGTCTCAAGTTCTGTAGGTTATTGATGATCTTTGCATTGCCATCTATTCCAATTCCTGCTGGTCCATTGTGGATTGATACTACAGCTTATTAAATAGCATAGGCTACAGTAATGAGTAATAGCAACAGTAAAAAAAAGAGTTAGCTCAATAGCCTATGTTTGCAATGTTGTCGGTCAACAGTGTTGTAAATGGCTTCAATGAGCCGAGCCTTTAGCCTACATGTCTTTATGTCTTTACGCATCGCACTTCTTCTAAAATAAAGAATACTAGGTTCCCACAAATCACATTGTAATGTGTGAGGCACGTTATCAATACGCAAAATATAGCATAGGCCTACCATGATAAAGCATTATAGGACTGAATAATTTAAAAACATTTAGAGGAGCATTTCTTTGGTAACCAGATGAAATGCACTCTGTGGAGATGAGGATGGATACTTGAACAAGCGAAATGAACTACGCAGGTATGTAAATTGTGAAAAATGAAAAAGCATGAGGGCGAAAACCTCCAAAATATTTCTAAGCACTATTAGCAGACCATTTAAAACCCCTTTATCCATAGGCTACTTGGCTAATGGCCAGGAGAAAAAGATGTATCTGTGCAATGCTGATAAATCGGCCTTGAATAAGGGGAGGTTAGGCTATGCTCATGAAAACATATATAAAATTAAACTAAATGAAACCAATCGTTTTTTTATGTTTCTAAATAAGAATTTCACTGGCATAAAAAGCACATCTCTCTTCCATGGGCACTGTGCATCATGCCTGGACAGACTACCTCTCTTCCATGGGCACTGTGCATCATGCCTGGACAGACTACCTCTCTTCCATGGGCACTGTGCATCATGCCTGGACAGACTGCCTCTCTTCCATGGGCACTGTGCATCATGCCTGGACAGACTGCCCTCTCTTCCATGGGCACTGTGCATCATGCCTGGACAGACTGCCTCTCTTCCATGGGCACTGTGCATCATGCCTGGACAGACTGCCTCTCTTCCATGGGCACTGTGCATCATGCCTGGACAGACTGCCTCTCTTCCATGGGCACTGTGCATCATGCCTGGACAGACTGCCTCTCTTCCATGGGCACTGTGCATCATGCCTGGACAGACTGCCTCTCTTCCATGGGCACTGTGCATCATGCCTGGACAGACTACCTCTCTTCCATGGGCACTGTGCATCATGCCTGGACAGACTGCCTCTCTTCCATGGGCACTGTGCATCATGCCTGGACAGACTACCTCTCTTCCATGGGCACTGTGCATCATGCCTGGACAGACTACCTCTCTTCCATGGGCACTGTGCATCATGCCTGGACAGACTGCCATTATCAGCTGTGTTACCGTTAAAACCTGCTTTTTGTGAGTCTTAAAACTTCCCATTTGCGCTCCATGAAATTGTCACTCTTGTGCTTGTTTTTAAGGACACACCTCAAATATTGCCACCTTTCCCCCCTCAGTGCAAGTGAGCTGATTTTAGACAGGTAAATTGCTGAACCTGGCGTTATGGCTGGAAAATGCCAGTGTACCAGTTTTGACATGATGAAATTGCAAACTAATCTGCATTTGACACTTGCGCCTCCTTGGAGCAAGCTAAAATAGAGCCCATGGTCATAATAAGACAAGCAGAGAAAAATTACATTGAAAATCTAATATCTTTGTGTAATTATATGTAATTATAACTTAACAGTTAACAAATCATTTAAACCAGAACCTGTCCAGTTTCATGTCATTACAATTCAACCTTTTGTTTCATGTATCCTACCTGTATTTATCATGTGATTAATTGTATTCTGCCTGTCAAAGTAGTTGAGTTCTAATTACTTCTATGCATGGCTTCATCATGGACTTTTCTAATCTCTATCATTTCGTTCCAGACCTTTTTCAATATAACAAGTTGTTGACAGCACCAGCAGGTGTGTGTTATGTTTTGATGTGTGTTAATATGAATGTCGTTCTAATGTACCTGCTCCCTCCCTGCAGGCCTGGGCGGTGTTTAAGGGGAAGTTTAAGGAGGGGGAGAAGGCTGAGCCTGCTACATGGAAGACCAGGCTGCGGTGTGCCCTCAATAAGAGCCCCGACTTCGAGGAGGTGGGAGACAGGTCCCAGCTGGACATCTCTGAGCCCTACAAGGTGTACCGCATTGTCCCCGAGGAGGAGCAGAAGAGTGAGTTCATATTTCACTATGGAGACATTAGAATAATGAACATTATAAACACCTGCATTGAATGGATGTAGAGTCAAATTGCACCAATGCAAATTATTTATTAAAAGTCACTAATGTTTCAGCAGCAGGACGTTGCCTTGATCAGAGTTGAAAACATAGACACCTGGACAAAGACAGCTTGCTGTTGAGACTTGATTTACATATGACCATCAGCCTTTTTCCGTAGTAAATAGAAAGAATAGCTGTGATAATAAGACTAACAACCATGCTGTCCCCTCTGCTCCAGCAGGTAAAAGTGCAGCAGCAGCTTTGACATCTAGCCCTGGTGACAGTACTGACATGGACTGCAGCTCTGCACACCTGGAGGAGCTCATCAAAGAGGTGAAGCAGGTATGCTTTTCTTTTTCCCATCCATTGCTTCCCTTCCTCTCTCTGTCTATATTTCTCACTGACTTCACTCACTCTGTTTTACTGTTTTCTTGTTTTAATGTCTGTCAAGTGTTCCCTCCTTTTCTGTCTCTCTATATTCCACTACCAACTATATTACCTCTTCTGTTTCTAAAGCAGCTTTATATGTATGGTTGTTGATGTATGGTTATTAGAGACTAATTGCATGGTGTGTCATTCCATTAACAGTCTTCCAGTGATGAGTACCTTGGCATCGTCAAGAGGAGCCACTCTCCCCAGGAGGATGGCTGTAGGATGCAGCCCAGTCCAGAGTACTGGTCCCAGGGCAGTGTCAGTGGTAAGGGTCCTTCTCCACTCAGTCAATGGTTCTTTTCTTTAACAGTGTCATCCAATCTAGTGGAGTATTGCCAACATGCAGTGGTGTCATGTCCATTTAAACACTTTCATACAGTGAAGACTGGAACAAATGTCAATTATCTGATCTATTTAATTAGAGTTAGCAAATGCCTATACATCATATTGTCCTTGTTAAAAGTATCTGTCTAGCTGTTTTCCATGAGGACATTTTGTAGAGAAACTTGCATGTTTATGTCTCCTGTATCAAAGTGGGCATTATTGTGGTATGTTCTTTGAGGCTATAGCATGAGGCTATAGTTCCTCCTTTGTGAGAGTTGAGATTTATTCGTTTAAAAATAACTGCGTATCTATAGCGATGCAAAACTGCGACTTTACCTTGCAGTTATGGCTTCTAACACAAGCTTGTTTACATGATTCTAGAGGGGGAAGGATTTGCTCATTTCCTTTAGCACTTTTCTGACTAAGGTGTTTTTTTCTTGGTCACGCCACCTGTGAGTCTGTTGTGCTTGACGGGCTGTATTTTTTGATGAAATGACAAATCATGACATGATAGAGGGGTCAGATGTTTTTCACGGTCACTCAAGATCATTGCATCTTAACGAGCATGCTGCATATGTAAGAGGAAGGCAATATTTGAATTTCCTAATAGAAAAAATCTATACCACAAAGTCAGTTATCTTTTTCTTTTTATTTCCCTGCAGTCTTCCCGGGGCATCAAGATCCCTCGCCGATGGGTTCTTTCAATGCCGGTATGTTTCCTCAGTATTTCTAAATACAGATGTATTTATTTGCATTCCTCTGCGAGACTTAATAGAAGACAATGCGGTGGCTTCCTCAACACTTCCCTCACTCTGTTTCCAGCCTTCTCCCAGATGATCATTAACTTCTTCTATGGTGGGAAGCTGATGGACAGCGTGGTGACATCTCATGCTGATGGCTGTCGTATCTCTCCGGGTCAGCCTCCCTTGGTCCAGCACAGGTCCCCCTACGGTCTCCCAGACAGCCTGCAGAACGTCTGTTTCCCCCCCGCTGAACTCATCGAGGTTGAGCGCCAACGCCATGTCACCCGCAAGCTCCTGGGCCACCTGGAGAGGGGTGTGCTGGTCCGTGCCAACCGCGAGGGCATCTTCATCAAGAGGCTGTGCCAGAGCCGTGTGTTCTGGAGCGGGCTCGGGGGATTGAGCCACCACTACAGCCCTGGGGGGCCCTGCAAACTGGAGAGAGATGATGTGGTCAAGATTTTTGACACAGGAAGGTTCTTCCAAGGTGAGGAGAAAGGAACTCATGTTGTTTTTGTTGTTGATTTAGGATGTTGTGCTCTGAAGAGGACAGGAATACATATACTCTTGACTGATATATACTCTTTGGAGTACATACCTTCACTCATCAGTGTGCAGTTATGATGAAGCATTCTCTGTCTGTGTAATAAGTTCTTCTCTGTCTGCTTTGTTTGTCCCAGCTCTCCAGCTGTACCAGGAGGGCCAGATTCCCGCCCCTGACCCCATGGTGACCCTGTGTTTCGGGGAGGAGCTTCATGACCTCAGCACAGCCAAGACCAAACTTATCATCGTCCAGGTAACAGAGGTTATATCCCCTGGATCACTGAAACATGTGGTATCCCCCCAGCACAGTCCCAGAATGTGTTTGAGTAAATAGAGGTAACTTTAGTCTTCAAGGTGATTTGGTCAAAAGGGCACCACTACACTCTTAGAAGAAAAAGGGTTCCAAAGGGGTTCTTCGGGCTGTCCCCAAGCCTTTTTGCTTCCAGGTAGAACCCTTTTGGGCTCCATGTACAATCCTCTAGAAAAAGGTTCTCCATGGAACCTAAAAGGGTTCTACCTGGAACCAAAAGTGTTCTACCTGCAACTAAAAAGGGTTATTCAAAGGGTTCTCCTATGGGGACAGTCGAAGAACCCTTTAAGGTTCTAGATAGCACCTTTTTTTCTAAGAGTGTACCTTAAAAATACAAGCTGGGCTAACAGTTACCTCTCTTCTTCTCTCCCTGTCTGGTTGTGTTCAGATCACTCCAGTCTACTGTCAGAAGCTGGCAGACTGAGCTTACAGTTGCCCCTCTCCTTCTCTCCCTCTCCCCTTCTCTTCTTCTTTCTCTGTCTGTATTCGGTTACAGGTCATTCCAGTGAACTGCCAGCAGCTGTTGGATGCAGTGAGCATGCGTCGTTCCCAGTACAGCAGTCCTAACCTGGAGATCCAGTCAGACGAGCTGCATGCTGGGGAGCAGATGGCCCGGATCTACCAGGACCTGTGTAGCTACACCGCCCCTCAGAGGGTAGCCTGCTACAGGGACAACATGCCCATCACCGCCTGAACAGAGCACCTTCCTTCACTCCCCCTCATTGATATAACAAGAAAGGACTGACATGACATATGGTGAAATGTGTCACTAACATACACTTCAGCCTCTCACACCTTTTAGCCCTTGCTTACAGCAATGCTTTTCAATTCTTCAGAGCCAATGAGCAAGGGCATACTTTGATGAATGGAGAAAGAGATGGGATAGAGGATCGGAACAAAGGCAACACTTGCAAGGTGTGAACTGATAGGACCCAACGCTATGCAGCTTGGGTGTTACAGAGACACTGTGTGTCAAGAAAGGGAAGTACTATACAACGATATTACAAATGGTGCTGTAAAGGTATTAAAGGGATTACTCATCAAATATACCACCCCAGTGAGTATACCACATGTTTCCCCCAATCCAGATGAAAAATAGATCAAATGTAATACAATTCAAAATATAGTTGTTTGAACTATTCTGTCTTGTAAACCTACTATCATCAAGGTTATCACTATTAATTTTTAAACAACATGTGGTTAATTTACTACAGCAGTGAAGTTGATTGAATAAACCCTGAAGTGTCGAATGTTATATTAGAATTTGTGTGGCTATCGATTGACTAGCTTTTGTGTGATTTCTTTGTCAGATTTCTCACTTGCTTTTAATGTATTTTTTATTATGGAAAATTTGATTGATATTCAATCCAATACGCCATACTAGTCATCATATCAGAGTACATTTAATCATGGACAATAAAGGGACAGCATAACTAAAAGGAAGGCAGGACATTTAGGTAACAGTACACCAGATTACCTATTTTCTTTATATTTAGAACATCCTTATCCTTTAAATTTGTTCTATTTGTACTGTAGAAACATATTTTTCTTATACTATATGAGAGATTTGAACAGCAACATGATTGCTTGGATTGTATTTGATATAGATAGGTTTTACTATCCTATTCTGCCCACTGTTTTACTCTCTTTGAATTCATTTTACAAATAAATAACAAATTATCAAACTTTTCAGTGAATCTCTTCATTTTGCTAGCATTTTATTTATGAGCTGTCATACTGCAATATCTATAAAGTCACTTACTGAACATATCTTTGATTGACACTTTGATGATGGCTTGAAAACCACAGCTAAAACTATTCAGCACACCATAGGCCAGAATAAATGGTCAAATTACATATGTTTTCTGTTTGTGTGTATTTCATTGAATACTTTCAAAGCTGCAGCCAGCCTAAAAAAGCATCTTCCAGAGAAGTGTACCCATACTAGCCACCACCGACTGTTACATGGCAGTAGCGCTGCCATGCTGCTTGTCACAACAGTATATAAGGAACTCCTTCACATGCATCCCACAAGTAAACTTACATCCCACAAGTGAAATCACGGGTGTCTGAGTGAGTGAATGAGTATATTAGTGATGGAACAACAGCCAACATTTTCTATTGTTGGACAGAAACCATAGAGAGGACGGACCTTAGAGAGGTTACTGTAGAGGAGGGAAACTAGTGTCTAGGACATCCCCAGTGAGTAAGACATGGCTGATGGAGAGAAAGGAGGATGAGAGCAGAAGAAGAGAGACAAAGGTCATTGTGATCTCCCCACTCCCTCTGTGGGGGATTCCTTATTTGTTCTTATTTCTAACTTCTAGAGAATGGGCTACTCTCCCATCTCCATTCATGAGAAACTACTCAAGTACAAAAGAACAACCTACACAAAACGCAAACATGCCCCCCCCCCACACACACTCTCAGTTCCACTTCACACCCACACAGATATTAGAGTTCTCAGGTCATTCAGCACTTAATTATTTGGAATTCAGCAACAAAACATTGCTAACATGCCACACACGTACTCGCACACTCTCATCACAAACAGTCTAGGTAATCTATGTCACTTGACTTGTGCCTGATTCACACTACAGGGATGACCAGAACCGTACTGGTTCGGATACATTTGTGTGGGTGTGCGCATGCGCGTGTGGTCCACAGACATGTAGAGGTGTTACATGTCTGTCAGAACCCCTCCACAGGGTTTCAACGAGCAGGAACTGACTGCAAGCCATCAGAAACTGTCAACGGAAACCAAGTCTACCCCCCAAATAAGAACTCTCTGAGACTAGGCTAATATTCAGAAGAATAGAATGGGCCTATTGACTCTACTTATGTGATCTGACCAGGACAATAATAACTAGAGCCCAGACTTCCTGGTCAGATCAAGCGGTCAGGAAAAACTGCTGTCCCTAGTTATAATGAGAAAAGTTGGTTATGGGGGGATAGAGTGCGGTTATGCACAAAGCACGAGCCTATGTATTCTGTCCACAGTTGCAGTATCTGCAGTGTGATGTCTCCTGTGTTGCAACGCTGCCTTGTGGCGTCTGAGGCTTCCCACAATAAATGATCATAAAGAAGCAAGTCTTCCATTTAACATCAGCAGCTGTGGTGGTAGCATACAGACACTACATGTAAACTCAGCATAAAAAGAAACATCCTCTCATTGTCAACTGCGTTTGTTTTCAGAAAACTTAACATGTGTAAATATTTGTTTGAACATAACAAGATTCAACAACTGAGACATAATCTGAACAAGTTCCACAGACATGTGACTAACAGAAATTGAATAATGTGTCCCTGAACAAAGGGGGGGGGTCAAAATCAAAAGTAACAGTCAGGATGAGCCTGCAGGAAGGGTACCACATGAGGGAGGAGGATGACTTCCCTGTAACGCACAGCATTGAAATTGCCTGCAACCTGCCTTACAACAGGCCTGGGAAACATGGGAAACAGCATGGGAAACAGTGTTTAAACCCTTGACATTGAAGATCTGTAAAGTTATTGGATTTTTACTAATTATCTTTGGAAAACAGGGTCCTGAAAAAGGGACCTTTCTTTTTTTGCTGAGTTTATTATGTCAGATCTAGAGACACTGACATACACTTCAGCCTCTCACGAACTAACTAGAATCATCAAAGAAATTAAAGATTAAATAAAGAGGAATTACTATTCTCCCAAGTATTTCCTTGAAAATATGCTTTTTCTCTCTTTGGTTTTGTGGCCAGATTTGTTGCTTACTTCTCTGAAAATGTCAAGATGTCTCTGAAATGGACTGTAGAGTCAGCAATGACCCCCCCCCCTGTTTCATCATATTCATCATTGACACACAAACACACAGGAAACAAAAATATGTCATTTTTCCTATGTGAGCCCAGTCGTATGTAAAAGCAGAACACAAATGTTGCATTTACTGTACTGCTATGTTTTCCATTTATTTGATTTTGATGTGAAACAAGAATTGTGTTCATTCAGTTAACGTAACATCTAGGCTACATATGAGATCGTTTGCCTTTTTTTTTTAAAGAAAGACAACATTTACAAGAAACAATGCATGTGAAGCTATAGGTAGAGTCATGTCTAGTGGCAAACACGGTTTTCTTCTACCACTTGTGTTCAATATTATACATGTTTGTATAGTCTTACTATCTGGATATGTATTTCACTTTATAAACAGTATTGAGATGTATTTTGAATACTGTATTGTGACTACTGTTATTAAGTTACTGTATCAGTGCTGATGATTGGATGATACTGTATCATGTGAATCCTGGTCTCACGAACCGCAGGGACAAGGTGGAGAAGCAGGTAACAGAAACCCGGGACAGAAGGATGTGGAGAAAGACTGTGCGAATTACCATAAATAAGGGACATACTGTAAATACAAACCAGATTAAAGATTGACAGTTGTTGTTGATGATGCTTTAGCTGCCCCACCCAAATAGATGTTTTATTTTATTTCTGTATTTAATCTTTATTTAACCAGGTCAGCTAGTTGAGAACAAGTTCTCATTTGCAACTGCGACCTGGCCAAGATAAAGCATAGCAGTGTGAACGGACAACAACACAGAGTTACACATGGAGTAAACAATAAACAATAAAAAAGTCAATAACATAGTAGAAAAAGAGTCGGCCCGAGAATTGAACCCTGTGGTAGCCCCATAGAGACTGCCAGAGGACCGGACAACATGCCCTCCGATTTGACACACTGACCTCTGTCTGCAAAGTAGTTGGTGAACCAGGCAAGTCAGTCATGAGAAAAACCGAGGCTACTGAGTCTGCCGATAAGAATATGGTGATTGACAGATGAAGATGAAGATGGCTGCACAGTACTGTCTTTTATCAATGAGGGTTATGATATCATTTAGTACCTTGAGCATGGCTGAGGTGCACCCGTGACCGGCTCAGAAACCGGATTGCACAGCGGAGAAGGTACGGTGGGATTCGAGATGGTCAGTGATCTGTTTGTTGACTAGGCTTTCGAAGACTTTAGAAAGGCAGGGTAGGATGGATATAGGTCTGTAACAGTTTGGGTCCAGGGTGTCTCCCCCTTTGAAGAGGGGGATGACCGCGGCAGCTTTCCAATCCTTGGGGATCTCAGATGATACGAAGGAGAGGTTGAACAGGCTGGTAATAGGGGTTGCGGCAATGGCGGCAGACAGTTTCAGAAATAGAGGGTCCAGATTGTCAAGCCCAGCTGATTTGGATGGGTCCAGGTTTCGCAGCTCTTTCAGAACATCTGCTATCTGGATTTGGGTAAAGGAGAAGCTGGGGAGGCGCGGACGAGTAGCTGCGGGGGGGCGGAGTTGTTGGCCGAGGTTGGAGTAGCCAGGAGGAAGGCATGGCCAGCCGTTGAGAAATGTTTGTTGAAGTTTTCGATTATCACGGATTTATCAGTGGTGACCGTCTTACCTAGCCTCAGTGTAGTGGGCAGCTGGGAGGAGGTGCTCTTGTTCTCCATGGACTTTACAGTGTCCCAGAACTTTTTGGAGTTAGAGCTACAGGATGCAAATTTCTGCTTGAAAAAGCTGGCCTTTGGTTTCCTGACTGACTGAGTGTATTGGTTCCTGACTTCCCTGAACAGTTGTATATCGCGGGGACTATTCGATGCTATTGCAGTCCGCCATAGGATGTTTTTGTGCTGGTCGAGGGCAGTCAGGTCTGGAGTGAACCAAGGGCTATATCTGTTCTTAGTTCTGCATTTTTTGAACGGAGCATGCTTGTCTAAGATGGTGAGGAAGTTACTTTTAAAGAATGACCAGGCATCCTCAACTGACGGGATGAGGTCAATATCCTTTCAAGATACCCGGGCCAGGTTGATTAGAAAGGCCTGCTCGCAGAAGTGTTTTAGGGAGCGTTTGACAGTGATGAGGGGTGGTCGTCGAGGGGTGGATACAGGCAATGTGGCAGTGATCGCTGAGATCCTGATTGAAGACAGCCGAGGTGTATTTGGAGGGCAAGTTGGTCAGGATAATGTCAATTAGGGTGCCCATGTTTACGGATTTAGGGTTGTACCTGGTGGGTTCCTTGATGATTTGTGTGAGATTGAGGGTATCTAGCTTAGATTGTAGGAAGGCCGGGGTGTTAAGCATATCCCAGTTTAGGTCACCTAACAGAACAAACTCTGAAGCTAGATGGGGGGCGATCAATTCACAGATGGTGTCCAGGGCACAGCTGGGAGCTGAGCGGGGTCGGTAGCAGGAGGCAACAGTGAGAGACATATTTCTGGAGAGATTACTTTTTAAAATTAGAAGTTCGAACTGTTTGGGCATAGACCTGGAAAGTATGAAACTAGTATGAAAGTATGAAACTATCTCTGCAGTAGATTGCAACTCCTCCCCCTTTGGCAGTTCTATCTTGATGGAAAGTGTTATAGTTGGGTATGGAAATCTCAGAATTTTTGGTGGCCTTCCTAAGCCAGGATTCAGACACGGCAAGGACATCAGGGTTGGCAGAGTGTGCTAAAGCAGTGAGTAAAACAAACTTAGGGAGGACGCTTCTGATGTTGACATGCATGAAACCAAGGCTTTTTCGATCACAGAAGTCAACAAATGAGGGTGCCTGGGGACATGCAGGGCCTGGGTTTACCTCCACATCACCCGAGGAACAGAGGAGGAGTAGGAGGAGGGTGCGGCTAAAGGCTATTAAAACTGGTCGCCTAGAGCGTTGGAGACAAGGAATAAAAGGAGCAGATTTATGGGCGTGGTAGAATATATTCAGGGCATAATGTTCAGACAGGGGTATGGTGGGGTGCGGGTACAGCTGAGGTAAGCCCAGGCACTGGCTGATGATAAGAGAGGTTGTATCTCTGGACATGCTGGTTATAATGGGTGAGGTCACTGCTTGTGTGGGAGGTGGGACAAAGGAGGTATCAGAGGTGTGAGGAGTGGAACTAGGGGCTCCATTGTAAACTAAAACAATGATAACTAACCTGAACAGCAATATACAAGGCATATTGATATTTGAGAGAGACATACAGCATGGCATAAAGTAATCGCAGGTCTTGATTGGGAAAGCTTGCTAAAACAACAGGTGAGACAACAACAGCTAGACAACTAACACAACAACAGCAGGTGAAATGGCGATGACTAGGCAGAGAGGGTCGGATTAACTACACACAGAGCCTGAGTTCGCAGCTGGGGCCGACAGATAAAACATAAATAAACAGAATGGAGTTCCGTGATTAATGGACAGTCCAGCAGGCATCAGCTATGTCGCCAAGTGATCATAGATGATGACTTAAAGTTCAAAGGTCTTGGTGAGATCTACAGGTGCATTCCCACACAACCTTTTTGCTAAATGGTATTTTCTACTGCTTGTTTCAATGATATTAGTGTTTTTGCACATTGCTTGTGAAATTATCTCCAAGGCTCTCTGAAGGAGGATGAATTGGTTCCTCTAGGGCATTTCAAAAGGATGATTGTGGACCTTTTTAGAGAAGAATGATTCTACGATTGTATTTTGCTTTTGCTTTTTAAAATGTATTTAACCTTTATTTAACTAGGCAAGTCAGTTAAGAACAAATTCTTATTTACAATGACGGCCTAACCCAGCAAAACCCTAACAAAGCTGGGCCAATTGTGCACCGCCCTATGGGACTCCGAATCATGGCCGGTTGTGATACAGCTTGGAATCAAACCAAGGTCTGTAGTGATGCCTCTAGCACTGAGATGCAGTGCCTTAGACGGCTGTGCCACTCGGGAGTATAGTGATGTGTATTGATTTGTATACAAGGCTTATCTGTGAAAGAGAGGTTGGTCTCATCATCACTTCCTGTTACGATAAAGGTTCGAAAAAACATTTGACAAAGTAAATATCAAGTGAGAAGCAGAAGCATAACAAAGACATACACAAAACAACAGAATGTACTATTATGCTAGAACCTGTGATTTCTTAAGAAAATTATCTTTATTATGCAATCAGAGTGAGTTGGGAGTTTGACTTGTGTCTCTGGGGAGGAGTGGGGTTAGAGACAAGCATGTGTGACACGAGAATAGTCATCAAGAGAGGAACTGGGAGAGCAGCGAGAAAACTGAGGTGTGGAGAGACAGGTGGAAAGGGAACCCACATCCTGGAACCTGGAGGATAGACACAAACACACACACACCCACAGCATGCACACGAACCACAAACACACACACACACATTGGCCAGCAGTCCAGGGTTGTTTCCTCTAATCAGTATCGGTTCACTTATGTCTCTCTGACCCCAAACCCACCACCAAACCCCTCTGGGAGGGGTCCTTGCAAGGTGGGGGAGCCACGAGCGCTGAAGGTCTATGCGCCTTTTATCTCACACCTATCTCTATATTTTATGCATTTTTTAAGTAACACTCCTTTTTTTCATGTCCACATGTAGCAAACAATCTACATGGACTAGTAGGTGAGACAGACAGGCAATATAGTTGTCATGCATCTACACTGAACAAAAATATAAATACAAAATGCAACAATTAGAAATATTTTAATGAGTTACAGTTCATATAAGGAAATCAGTCAATTGAAATAAAATCATTAGGTCCTAATCTATGGATTTCAAATGACTGGGAATAAAGATATGCATCTGTTGGTCATTGATACCTTTAAAAAAAGGTAGGGGCGTGGATCAGAAAACCAGTCAGTATCTGGTGTGACCACCATTTGTCTCATGCAGTGCAACATCTCCTTCACATAGAGATGATCAGGCTGTTGATTTTGGACTGTGGAATGTTGTCCCACTCCTCTTCAATGGCTGTGCAAAGTTGCTTGATATTGGCAGAAACAGGAACATGTACAATACCTGTCAAACGTTTGGACACACCTACTCTTTCAAGGGTTTTTCTCTATTTTTGCTATTTTCTCCATTGTAGAGTAATAGTGAAGACATCAAAACTATGAAATAACACATATGGAACCTTGTAGTAACCAAAAAGTGTTATACAGATCCAAATATTTTTTAAATATTTTTGACAGCATTGCACACTCTTGGCATTCTCTCAACCAGCTTCACCTGGAATCCTTTTCCAACAGTCTTGAAGTAGTTCCCACATATGCTGAGCACTTTCTGGCTGCTTTTCCTTCACTCTGCTGTCCAACTCATCCCAAACCATCTCAATTCGGTTGAGGTCGGGTCTTTGTGGAGGCCAGGTCATCTGATGCAGCACTCCATTAGTCTCTTTCTTGGTCAAATAGCCCTTACACAGCCTGGAGGTGTGTTGGGTCATTGTCTGGTTTTCAAAAACAAATGATAGTCCCACATGCACGTACAGATCCCAGATGCCATGGCATATCGCTGCAGAATTCTGTGGTAGCCATGCTGGTTAAGTGTGCCTTGAATTCAAAATAAATCACAGACAGTGTCACCATCAAAGCACCCCCACACCATCATACCTCCTCCTTCATGCTTCATGGAGAACCACACATGTGGAGATCATCCATTCACCTTCTCTGCGTCTCACAAAGACATGGCAGTTGGAACCAAAAATCAGCATTTGCGAGGTCGGGCACTGACGTTGGGCAACTAGGCCTGCCTCGCAGTTGGCATTCCAGTTCATCCTAAAAGTGTTCGATGGGGTTGAGGTCAGGGCTCTGTGCAGGCCAGTTAAGTTCTTCCACACCGATCTCGACAAAGCATTTCTGTATGGACCTCCCTTTGTGCACAGGGGCATTGACATGCTGAAACAGGAAAGGGCCTTCCACAAACTGTTGCCACAAAGTTGGAAACACAGAATTGTTTAGAATTTCATTGTATGTTGTAGCATTAAGATTTCCCTTAACTGGAACTAAGGGGCCTAGGCCGAACCATGAAAAACAGCCCCAGACCATTATTCCTCCTCCATCAAACTGTATAGTTGGCACTATGCATTGGGGCTAGTAGCGTTCTTCTGGTATCCGCCCAACCCAGAATCGTCCGTCGGACTGCCAGATGGTGAAGTGTGATTCTTCACTCCAGATAACGTGTTTCCACTGCTCCAGTGGCGGCGGGTTTACACCACTCCAGCCACCGGTTGGCATTGCGCATGGTGATCTGCTATAAGCCAGTGGGTCTGGGCCCGTGAGTAACCAGCCTCTACAGGGGGCTGTACTCATAGGAAGCTTATTAGCAAGATTTTGTGTCAGAAATAATGAGTTAGATAAGACCAGCTGAAGACACATACTGTACATGTGTTGAACATCCTTCAATATGAGTGAGAAATGCATACAGTAGGCTGTCTAAAGGTGTGAATGTTTTTATTTTTTTATTTAACCTTTTTTTAACTGAAGAGCCTTAAAGGTATACAGTACATATAACACTGTATCCATCTCCTACTAGCTAAAATGCACATACAGATCCCAGTTTAAAATCTATAGAACATCAAAAACATAGAGCTCTCACTGTGTAAAGTCAGTTGAGAGTTGCAGCAGTGTGAGGGCATCTGGTGTTCCTGTCCGGAGGAGTGATCTGTGACCTCCTCATCTGGCCTGGACAGGAAGAGCATGTGGACCGGAGAGGATCTGACTGAGCAGCCTGCAACTTCCCTATAGAAAAGAGGAAGAAGACACAGAGCATTGGAGCCAGAGACAGACAGTGGTCAGGGAGTCAAAGACCCTGGCTGGAGCACATAGATTATACTCATATAGAAAATACTACATATAGAAGTGAAAGGGGAAATTGTGTGTAGGGGAGGTGTCCGTACACATCAAGAGGACATTGCTGAACAGGAATAGTTCGCCATTGAAATATAGACAACTGTTAAATAGTATTTTTTTTTTTACTTGGTGAGTCCTAGGTTGACCCTTTGCTCTTCTGTTTTGTATTCGGGTGGAACAAAACTTACAGTGTCAGCAGGGTAATAGGGGGTGGGTGGTGGTTGTGTAGAGTGGGGTGGGGTGTCAGTCCCAAGGGAGAGTATGGGGGCTGCCACAGTGATCTCAGGGTCACAGTACAGGAGATTTCTGCTCCAACCTGCCGCTCTGACCCAGGCCATCTCAAACGGCTCAGTGCTCACTGGATTGTGTGTGTGTGTCAGGGGACAGGATGTGGTTGGCCAGCTCAAAGACAGGTGACAGTCATAGGGTTCTGATAGGTGAGAGACACAGAAAAGCACCTGAGATGAGAATAGCTGTGTACAGTACCAGTCAAAAGTTTGGGCACATCCACTCATTCAAGGGTTTTTCTTTATTTTTACTATTTTTTACACTGTAGAATAACAGTGAAGACATACAAACTATGAAATAACATACAAGTATATGGAATCATGTAATAACCAAAATGGTGTTAAATGATGTATCCGCCCTTTGCCTTGATGACAGCTTTATACACTCTTGGCATTCTCTCAACCAGCTTCATGAGGTAGTCACCTGGAATGCATTTCAGTTAACAGGTAAATTTGTGGAATTGATTTCCTTCTTAATGCGTTTGAGCTACTCAGTTGTGTTCTGAGAAGGTAGGGGTGGTATACAGAAGATAGTCCATATTATTGCAAGAACAGCTCAAATAAGCAAAGAGAAATAACAGTCCATCATTACTTTCAGACATGAGGGTCAGTTAATCAAATCAAATCAAATGTATTTATTTGCCCTTCGTACATCAGCTGATATCTCAAAGTGTTGTACAGGAATCCAGCCTAAAACCCCAAACAGCAAGCAATGCAGTTGTAGAAGCAAGATGGCTTGGAAAAACTCCCTAGAAAGGCCAATACATAGGAAGAAAGCAAGAGAGGAACCAGGCTATAAGGGGTGGCCAATCCTCTTCTGGCTGTTCCGGGTGGCGATTATAACAGAACATGGCCAAGATGTTCAAATGTTCATAAATGACCAGCATGGTCAAATAATAGGTCTGGGACAGGTAGCACATCCGGTGAACAGGTCAGGATTCCATAGCCGCAGGCAGAACAGTTGAAACTGGAGCAGCAGCACGGCCAGGTGGACTGGGGACAGCAAGGAATCATCATGCCAGGTAGTCCTGAGGCATGGTCCTACGGCTCAGGTCCTCCGAGAGAGAGACAGAAAGAGAGAAAGAGAGAATTAGAGAAAGCATACTTAAATTCACACAGGACACCGGATAAGACAGGAGTACTCCAGATATAACAAACTGACCCTAGCCCCCCTACACATAAACTACTGCAGCATAAATACTGGAGGCTGAGACAGGAGGGGTCAGGAGACACTGTGGCCCCATCCGATGATACCCCCGGACAGGGCCAAACAGGAAGGATATAACCCCACCCACTTTGCCAAAGCACAGCCCCCACACCACTAGAGGGATATCTTCAACCACAAACTTACCATCCTGAGACAAGGCTGAGTATAGCCCACAAAGATCTCTGCCACGGCACAACCCAAGGGGGGGCTCCAACACAGACAGGACAATCACATCAGTGACTCAACCCACTCAAGTGACGCACCCCTCCTAGGGATGGCATGAAAGAGCACCAGTAAGCCAGTGACCCAGGCCCTGTAATAGGGTTAGAGGCAGAGAATCCCAGTGGAAAGAGGGGAACCGGCCAGGCAGAGACAGCAGGGGCGGTTCGTTGCTCCAGAACCTTTCCGTTCACCTTCACACTCCTGGGCCAGACTACCCTCAATCATATGACCCATTGTAGAGATGAGTCTTCAGTAAAGACTTATAGGTTGAGACCGAGTCTGCGTCTCTCACATGGCAGACCATTCCATAAAAATGGAGCTCTACAGGAAAAAGCCCTGCCTCCAGCTGTTTGCTTAGAAATTCTAGGGACAATTAGGAGGCCTGCGTCTTGTGACCGTAGCGTACATGTAGGTATGAACGGCAGGACTAAATCAGAGAGATAGGTAGGAGCAAGCCCAAATAATGCTTTGTAAGTTAGTCAGTTGCAAGCGTTATGATGAAACTGGCTCTCATGAGGGCCGCCACAGGAAAGGAAGACTCCTCTGCTGTAGAGGATAAGTTCATTAGAGTTACCAGCCTCAGAAATTGCAGCCCAAATAAATGCATCACAGAGTTCAAGAAACAGACACATCTCAACATCAACTGTTCAGCGACTGCGTGAATCAGGCCTTCATGATCGAATTGCTGCAAAGAAACCACTAGTAAAGGACACCAATAACAAGAAGAGACTTGCTTGGGCCACAAAACATGAGCAATGGACATTAGACCAGTGCAAATCTGTCCTTTGGTCTGATGAGTCCAAATTTGAGATTTTTGGTTCCAACCGCCATTTTTTTTAGCTTTATTTAACTTGGCAAGTCAGTTAAGAATTAATTCTTATTTTCAATGACGGACTGGGTTAAAATTGCCTTGGTCAGGGGTAGAATGACAGATTTTTACCTTGTCAGCTCAGGGATTTAATTAGGTGAACAGATGATCTCTGCATGTGTGGTTCCCACCGTGAAGCATGGAGGAGGAAGTGTGATGGTGTGGGGGTCTTTTGCTGGTGACACTGTCTGTGATTTATTTAGAATTCAAGGCACACTTAGCCAGCATGGCAACCACAAAATTCTGCAGTGATACGCCATCCCATCTGGTTTGTGCTTAGTGGGACATTCTGTTCTATGACATAATATCAGTCAGTTAACAAGACTAGGAATTATGAAGCCTTTATGTGCTTTTTATTACATAAATGCTTCAAAATTCACAAAATGAAAATGATCTCAAAGAACAAAACGTATAACATCTCTTAAGCCTGTGTTAACCACAGACCTTATTTTCGGCGTTTATCAAAAACCCTTACAAAAATGCCATTAATTTCCCATAGGTTTTGTCCAACGAACCAGGGCGGAGTTAGTGCCTACAAAAAGAGGCCATTAATATTTCTCTCTATAGAGTAGGTTGTAAATAAACAGTATTAAGATGTGTAAATCACAAGTGTCTTGGTGACTGAGGTCACAGCTTTGTGAAGGAATTAAAAGCTAGTTGGTAACAAGGAGGTGGAAATAACTTCCTGCAGACCTGCACTAAAAGACTTTAGCACATTTAGCACAATTTGAAGAAATCTAAAACATAAAGCAAACATTTATAAACATAAGTTATGCACATTACACCCCCTAAAACTAATGTTGATATAGATTTTTCTTCAAAATGGAATGATCCAACCTTGTCATGTATGATTGAGGAACAACATTTTGGAGGTGAAACCACCACGTCAGACCCCAAATATGTTACCGTGATTACACAACCTCTTACTGAGGAAAAACCGCCTGCCCAGGCCACAGGTGCTGCTGGGATGGATATTAATAAAATTCGGTCTATAACGGTTGGACTGCAGCTGGAGTAGCATGTGGTCCAACCTCAGCTACAGGGCTACAGGGTTGTCTGTTGACTGGAGTATGCCTGTGTGTAGCCATTTGATTCCCTCTCTGATGTCAACCAGGAACCTGAACTTGAGCCACCTATTATGTAAACACATTTGAACAAAGGTTGTACATTTTTCAATGTGTAATATCCTGATGTATTATGAATAAAATGTAAGAATTGGTTGGATAACATTTTATGTAAACATATCACTTATTAATGGTTGCAAAACATTCTGTTGTAGATGTAAATAAAGGTTGGCTTACACAACATGCCTACCACTTTTATTGTGAAACAAACAATAAATAAGCACGTAAAACTTGAGCGTGCATAACTATTCATCCCCACAAAGTCAATACTTTGTAGAGCCACCATTTGTAGCAATTACAGCTGCAAGTCTCTTGGGGTATGTCTCTATAAGTTTGGCACATCTAGCCACTGGGATTTTTGCCCATTCTTCAAGACAAAACTGCTCCAGCTCCTTCAAGTTGGATGGGTTCCGCTGGTGTACAACAATCTTTAAGTCATACCACAGATTCTCAATTGGATTGAAGTCTGGGCATTGACTAGGCCATTCCAATACATTTAAATATTTCCCCTTAAACCACTCAAGTGTTGCTTTAGCAGTTTGCTTAGGGTCATTGTCCTGCTGGAAGGTGAACCACTGTCCCAGTCGCAAATCTCTGGAAGACTGAAACAGGTTTCCCTCAAGAATTACCCTGTATTTAGAGCCATCCATCAATCCTTCAATTCTGACCAGTTTCCCAGTCCCTGCCAATGAAAAACATCCCCACAGCATGATGCTGCCACCACCATGCTTCACTGTGGGGATGGTGTTCTCGGGGTGATGAGGTTTGCGCCAGACATAGTGTTTTCCTTGACGCCAAAAAGCTAAATTTTAGTCTCACCAAACATGTTTGCTTATTTTTTCTTTAAACAATGGCTTTTTTCTGTCCACTCCTCCGTAAAGCCCAGCTCTGTGGAGTGTACGGCTTAAAGTGGTCCTATGGACAGATACTCCAATCTCCACTGTGGAGCTTTGCAGCTCCTTCAGGATTATCTTTGGTCTCTGTTGCCTTTCTGATTAATGCCCTCCTTGCCTGGTCCATGAGTTTTGGTGGGCGGCCCTCTCTTGGCAGGTTTGTTGTGGTGCCATATTCTTTTTTAATCTTTTTTAATAATGGATTTAATGGTGCTCCGTGGGATGTTCAATGTTTCTGATATTTTTTTATAACCTATCCCTGATATGTACTTCTCTATAACTTTGTCTCTGACCTGTTTGGAGAGCTCCTTGGTCTTCAATTTGCCGCTTGCTTGGTGGTGCCCCTTGCTTAGTGGTGTTGCAGATTCTGGGGCCTTTCAGAAAAGGCGTATATATACTGAGATCATGTGACAGATCACGTGTCACTTAAATTGCACACAGGTTGACGTTATTTAACTAATTATGTGACTTCTGAAGGTAATTGGTTGCACCAGATCTTATTTAGGGGCTTCATAGCGAAGGGGGTGAATACCTATGCACACACCACTTTTCTGTTTTTAAGTTTTTGAATTTTTTGAAACAAGTAATCTTTTTCATTTCACTTCACCAATTTGGACTATTATGTGTATGTTCATTACATGAAATCCAAATAAAAATCCATTTAAATTACAGGTTGTAATGTAACAAAATAGGAAAAACGCCAAGGGAGGTGAATGCTTTTGCAAGGCACTGTATTTAGTATGAAGGACAATTTTCTGTAATCAACGATCATTATGAGAAAACAAAAAAGGGACCTGGGAACTTTTATGATAAGAATTACAGAAGAACCACACATGATAACAATCTGGAAGATTTTCATGATAACAAAATCTTGACAGCCACCATTCAGCCCACCACCCATGAAGAATATCAACGTCATGGTTCACAAACATAACAAACACTGAGCTAAAATAATCTCCCGGTAAACAGATTCTCATCGACAGCCTGGCAGGGTATCATGCAGTCATTTGCATGGTTATAAACAGCAGCCAGGTGAGGGGGGAAAGTGTATTTCTGTCTTCGCATTTGCATGTAAGTCTAACATGCACCACACTGGGGCTTGAGGGGAAGGTAACGCAGAGCTCACTGAAGCACATCCCCTATGGCTGGCTAACCATGCTAGCGAAGGCTACACTAGCTGTAGAGGATAGACCTTGTTATGTAACCAAGAAGAACCAAGTTGAACTATGGGTAATGCTATGCAGAATCGTTCAAAGATATGAAACAAGCTAAGGATAGCTTGTGAAAGAGGAAAACAAGTGAATGGGGTACAAATGCTATTTCCATACACCTTAGTAAAGCCTAAGTGACCTTGATAATTCTCTGCCCTAATAAACCGCGAGCCAGTTCAGTGAGTCCACCATCAGAGTTTATGTTACCACATCACCCTCTTGTGGTGCTACTCAGGACTACTCCTTATTGAGTCCAACATGAAACACAAAGGGCCAGTTTCCCAGACACATATTAAGATTAGTCTTTGACTAAAAAGAAAATTCAGTGGAAAATCTGCATTGGATTAGGCTTAATCTGTGTGCAGGAAACTTCTCCGAAATGTACACTGGTTCTCGGTAATGTACTTTGTTGCAATGACAAATTACATATTGTGTGAGACAAATCATGTGACTAAAATGAAAATAAAGATTGCACAGCATTAGCCATGGTTATTTACCTATGATGAAATACGGAGGGATTTTCTGCATTCACTTCTGCTTTTTACTTCCATGTTTTCAAGTTGCATATTTACAGAGTAAATGTATTTTCATTTTAATATCAGGAATTTATTGTTATTTCATTACCTACAAAATGTATGAATAATGGAACAAGTATGGAAATAGTGGATGTCTATTATCTGTCATTTATCATTTACATTTATAATTTACTGAATTAAATAATACTATTACTGAGTTAATGAAAATCCAATACAGAATATGACATAAGTTATTTAATAATAACAGTATTTGAGAGAGAAAATCTTCCTATTGCTAGTTGGAAATCAGACCTGGATGCAGCTACAACTATGCTAAGGTAATAATTAAATAGTTTACTCAGTAGCATTATTTATATCCCAAAACATACAGCATTAGTGGGGTCAAACTAAATTTGAATTAAAATGTGTTATTTTTCAAAACGCTATATATCAATTTTATCCTGTAAATTTGACGCTGGTATGTGCTTGTCTCGTGTACTGTAGCTATCTTAAGAGGAATTCATTAACTGTAAGTTGCTATGGATAAGAGCATCTGCTAAATTACTAAAATGACAAATGTAGATGTTTTACATAGAGATCTCATATTACTTTATCAAATATATATATTTATAAACATTTTATTAATATTGATGTCACAAATGTATCATTTGTACAGTTCTTTATAAAACATGTACTTATTTCTTACATTTGACTGTGTAAAACCTAGCAATACTTGTCACGATCGTCGTAAGAACATTCCGACCAAAGCGCAGCGTGATATGGGTTCCACATATTTATTGAATTGAAACTCACAAAACAATAAAAAGAAAACGATACGTGATGCTATGGAGTGCTCATAGGCAACTACACATAAACAAGATCCCACAAAAAAAACTGTGGGGAAATGGCTGCTTAAATATGATCCCCAATCAGAGACAATGCTAAACAGCTGCCTCTGATTGGGAACCATACCAGGCCAACATAGAAATAAAACAACCTAGATTACCCACCCTAGTCACACCCCAACCTAACCAAAATAGAGAATAAAAAGGCTCTCCATGGTCAGGGCGTGACATGGAGCAGGACTGGACGCCGTGCCTGGACTGAGCACCGGCGCAGAGGAAGGCTCCTGCCATGGACCTGGACTGGACACTGTGCCTGGACTGGGCATTGGTGCAGAGGAAGGCTCCGGCCATGGAGCAGGACTGGACGGCGTGCCTGGACTAGACATCGGCGCAGAGGAAGGCTCCGGCCTTGGAGCGGGACTGGACACTGTGCCTGGACTGGGCAATGGCGCAGAGGAAGGCTCTGGCCTTGGAGCTGGACTGGACGCCGTGTCTGGACTGGGCACCAGTGCAAAGGGAGGCTCCGGCCTTGGAGCGGGACTGGACATCGTGCCTGGACTCAGCACCAGCACAAAGGGAGGCTCCTGCCATGGAGCTGGACTGGACACCGTGCCTGGACTGGGCACCGGCACAGAGGAAGGCTCTGGCCTTGGAGCTGGACTGGACACCGTGTCTGGACTGGGCACCAGCGCATAGGGAGGCTCCTGCCCTGGAGCGGAACTGGACACCGTGCCTGGACTGGACACCGGCGTAGAGGAAGGCTCCTTCCCTGGAGCTGGACTGAATGCCTTGCCTGGAAGCTCTGGTCCGTTGACCCTCGCTGGAGGTTCCGGAACATTGACCATCGCAGGGAGTTCCGGACCGTGGACCCTCGCAGGAGGTTCCGGACTGTCGACCGTCACAGGAGGTTCTGGACTGTGGACTGTCGCAGGAGGTTCTGCACTGTGGACCGTCGCCGGAGGATCCGGACTGTGGACCATAGCCGGAGGTTCCGGACTGGGAACCGTCGCCAGAAGCTATGGACTGGGAACAGTCGCCGGAAGCTCTGGACTGGGAACTGTCGCCGGAAGCTCTGGACTGGGAACCGTCGCCGGACGCTCTGGACTGGGGACCATTGCCAGACGCTCTGGACTGGGGATCGTCGCAGGAGGATCCGGACTGTGGACCATCGCAGGAGGTTCTGGACTGGGAACAGTCGCCAGAAGCTCTGGACTGGGAACCGTCGCCGGAAGCTCTGGACTGGGGAACTGTCGCCGGAAGCTCTGGACTGGGGAACTGTCGCCGGAAGCTCTGGACTGGGGACCGTCGCCAGACACTCTGGACTGCGGACAGTCGTCTGAAGCTCTGGACTGGGGACTGTTGCCGGAAGCTCTGGACTGGGGACCGTCGCCAGACACTCTGGACTGCGAACAGTCGTCTGAAGCTCTGGACTGGGGTCCGTTGCCGGAAGCTCTGGACTGGGGACTGTCGCCAGAAGCCTGGTGCATGGAGCCGGCACAGTTGGCACTGGACTGGTGACACACACTTCAGGGTGAGTGCGAGGAGCAGGACGTACCGGACTGGGAAAGCGCACAGGACGTACCGGACTGGGAAAGCGCACTGGACACCTGATGCGTGGAGCCGGCACAGGTGGCACCGGACTGGTGACACACACTTCAGGGCGAGTGCGAAGAGGAAACACAGGACGTACTGGGCTGGGAAGGCGCACTGGAGGCCGAGTGCGTGGAGCCGGCACAGGTGGTACCGGACTGGTGACACACACTTCAGGGCGAGTGCGAAGAGGAAACACAGGACGTACTGGACTGGGAAGGCGCACTGGAGGCTGAGTGCATGGAGCTGGCACAGGACGTATTGGGCTGTGGAGGGGTACAGGAGGTCTGGTGCGTAGAGCCGGCACACATGGTACCGGACAGATGACACGCTCCTCAAGGCGAGTGCGGAGAACTGGCACAGGACGTACTGGGCTGTGGAGGCGTACTGGAGACCTGGTGCGTGGAGCCGGCACAGTTTTTACCAGACTGCTAGCACTCACCTCAGGACGAGTACGGAGAGCTGACTCAGGTGGCATCAAACTGATGACACGCTCCTTAGGGCGAATGTCGTGCATCATACTGTCCCCAGTCCACTTGGCCGTGCTGCTGCTTCAGTTTCAACTGTTCTGCCTGTGATTATTATTATTTGACCATGCTGGTCATTTATGAACATTTGAACATCTTGGCCATGTTCTGTTATAATCTCCACCCGGCACAGCCAGAAGAGGACTGGCCACCCCTCATAGCCTGGTTCTTCTCTAGGTTTCTTCCTATGTTTTGGCCTTTCTAGGGAGTTTTTCCTAGCCACCGTGCTTCTACACCTGCATTGCTTGCTGTTTGGGGTTTTAGGCTGGGTTTCTGTACAACACTTTGAGATATCAGCTGATGTATGAAGGGCAAATAAATACATTTGATTTGATTTTTGATTCATACACCAACACAACAACTCTCTCATTTCTCTCTCCTCCAATTTCTCAATCAACTCACTGACGGTCTGTGACTCTCTCCGTTCACTCTCCTTCCAATTTCTCCCTCTTCTCCCAAATTGGCCCTGGTTCACTCCTCGGCTGTGTGGTCGGCGGAGGGGGGGCGTTCTTTGGGCTTTTGTTGTGGCCGCGTTCCCCGGCGTCGTCGCTGTCTTCCCTTCTCTCCTTGCGTCTGCTTCCAAGGAAGGCTTTCGTGTCCTCCCATTATTTCCCCCCAAGCCCAGGATGTCTTCTCCTCCTTGATCTCCTCCCAAGCCCAGGATATCTTCTCCTCCTTGATCTCCTCCCAAGTCCAGGAGGTCTCCTCCTTGATCTCCTCCCAAGCCCAGGATGTCTTCTCCTCCTTGATCTCCTCCCAAGTCCAGGAGGTCTTCTCCTCCTTGATCTCCTCCCAAGCCCAGGATGTCTTCTCCTCCTTGATCTCCTCCCAAGCCCAGGATACCTATTCCTCCTGGGCACGCTGCTTGGTCCGAGTGTGGTGGGACCTTCTGTCACGATCACCGTAAGAGCATTCGGACCAAAGAGCAGCGTGATATGGGTCCCACATATTTATTCACGTTGTCGTGTCTTTACTATCATTAAATTGAAGACATATTTTTATCAAAGATTCCCTGTAATTAGGCATTCCCTACTGTACAGTCCCTTTTCTGCCAGTCTCTCTCTCTGTGTTATTCCAACAACTACCGTAATCACACAGGAAAAACAAACAGGAAAAATGTGTCTTATAAGGTTGGGGTGCGTGGGGGTAAAAGGGGGTGTAATGGGGTGTAGCAGAATCAAGCGGCTCAGCTCTCTGACATCTTCCATTATCTTTGATTCCATTAAAGCACCATGCAACCAGAGGGGAAGAAAACCCAGGGAGGTCCGGTCCAGGCAGACATATACTGTACAGGCTAGGTGGGCTGGTTGCATGCCTCTTCAGAGTGTGTTTACAATGGCATGTGTTTAGAAACCCTGTCTTAGACTGTCACCCTGGACACAACAGGGGAAACACAACAAGGCTTTCCCATGCAGAGACTTTCCACATCCAGCCTAATGAATGATTCTCGATTACTCATCAACAACACACAATTACTGACTGGGCCACCTAATTGAAGACTGGGCAGAGTGAGGGAGGAGGAAGTAGTGTAAGAGAATGTGCGCGTGTGTGTGTGTCCCATCCGAAAGACGGCACCCTACACAAGGCAATGTCCCCAATCACTGCCCTGGGGCATTGGGATATTGTTTTTAGACCAGAGGAAAGAGTGCCTCCTACTGGCCCTCCAACAGCACTTCCAGCAGCATCTGGACTCCCGTCCAGGGACTGACCAGCACCAGGCTTCTCTTTGCTCGACATCATGGGAAAATCCCATAAAATCAGCCAAGACCTCAGAATCCACAAGTGTGATTCATCCTTGGGAGCAATTTCCAAACATGAGAGGGAGCTAGATGGGCACTGGGATGAAAGCTCATACTGACACCAGGACACATTGACTGTATCCCAACATTGCTTGCGAAGCAGGCAGAAAGATGAATCCTAAACATAACATTTAGAAATAACATAATATCATTAAGGAAAAACAAATGTTTAGTGCTTTGTGGTCATAAGTCCTATTCCTCTTTTTGTGAAATAGAGCGAAATAGTGAAAGTTATTTTCTAGTTTTATCTGAGGTTTGGAGTGTGAGAGTTCCCTCAGCTTTTGGGGCTGTGAGAGTGTGATATTTTGTGGTGTTGGTCAAACCAAATCAGATGATCAAATCAGATCAGATACATGTTATTAGTCACATGCTCCGAATACAACAGGTATTCACTTTACAGTGAAATGCTTACTTACGAGCCCCTAACCAGCAATGCAGTTTAAAAAAATACAGATATGAATAAAAGATAAAAGTAACAAGTAATTAAAGAGCAGCAGTAAATAACAATAGCGAGACTATATACAGGGGGGTACCGGTACAGAATCAATGTGCGGGGGCACAGGTTAGTTGAGGTAATATGTACATGTAGGTAGAGTTATTAAAGTGACTATGCATAGATGATAACAACAGAGAGTAGCAGCGTAAGAAGATGGGGGGGGGGCAATGCAAATAGTTTGGGTAGCCATTTGATTAGATGTTCAGGCTTGGGGGTAGAAGCTGTTTAGAAGCTTCTTGGACCTAGACTTGGTGCTCCGGTACCGCTTGCCATGCGGTTGTAGAGAGAACAGTCTATGACTAGGGTGGCTGGAGTCTTTGACAATTTTTAGGGCCTTCCTCTGACACCACCTGGTATAGAGGTCCTGGATGGCAGGAAGCTTGGCCCCAGTGATGTACTGGGCTGGTCGCACTACCCTCTGTAGTGCCTTGTGGTCTGAGGCTGAGCAGTTGCCTTACCAGGCAGTGATGCATCCCGTCAGGATGCTCTCGATGGTGCAGCTGTAGAACCTTTTGAGAATCTGAGGACCCATGCCAAATCTTTTCAGTCACCTGAGAGGGAAAAGGTTTTTTGTGCCCTCTTCACGACAGTCTTGGTGTGCTTGGACCATGTTATTTTGTTGGTGATGTGGACACCAAGGAACTTGAAGCTCTCGACCTGCTCCACTGCAGCCCGGTCGATGAAAATGGGGGCGTGCTCAGTCCTCTTATTCCTGTAGTCCACGATCAGCTCATTAGTCTTCCTCACATTGAGCGAGAGGTTGTTGTCCTGGCACCACACTGCCAGTTCTCTGACCCTATAGTCTTTCTCATCGTTGTTGGTGATCAGGCCTACCACTGTTGTCTCATCAGCAAACTTAATGATGGTGTTGGAGTCGTGTTTGCCATGCAGTCGTGGGTGAACAGGGAGTACAGGAGGGGACTAAGTAAATACCCTTGAAGGGCCCCAGCAGACATGTTGTAGCCTACTCTTACCACCTGGGGGGCGGCCCGTCAGGATGTCCAGGATCCAGTTGCAGTGGGAGGTATTTAGTCCCAGAGTCCTTAGCTAGTGATGAGCTTCATGGGCACTGTGGTGTTGAGCTGTAGTCAGTGAACAGCATTCTCACATAGGTGTTCCTTTTGTCCAGGTGAGAAAGGGCAGTGTGGAGTGCGATTGAGATTGCGTCATCTGTGGATCTGTTGGGGCGGTATGCGAATTGCAGAGGTTCTAGGGTGTTCGGGAGGATTCTGTTGATGTGAGCCATGACCAGCCTTCCAAAGCACTTCATGGCTACCAACGTGAGTGCCACGGGGCAGTAATAATCTAGGCAGGTTACCTTCGATTCCTTGGGCACTGGGACTATGGTGGTCTGATTGAAACATGTAGGTATTACAGGCTCGGTCAGGGAGAGGTTGAAAATGTCAGTGAAGACACAGTTGGTCAACATATGCTTTGAGTACAGCAGCTTTGTGAATGCCTGCATTAAAGTCCCCGGCCACTAGGAGTGCCGCTTCTGGGTGAGCATTTTCTTCTTTGCTTATGGCCTTATAGAAATGGTTGAGAGCGGTCTTGGTGCCAGCTTTGTTCTGTGGTGGTAAATAGATGTCTACGAATAATATAGATGAGAACTCTCTTGGTAGATAGTGTGGTCTACAGCTTATCATGAGGTACTCTACCTCAGGTGAGAAATACCTAGAGACTTCTTTAATATTAGACCTCAGACACCAGCTGTTATTGACCAAAAGACACACACCCACACCCCTTGTCTTACCAGAAGTAGCGTCTCTGTTCTGCCGGTGGTTGGAAAATCCCGCTAGCTCTATATTGTCCGTCAGCCTTCTACTCCAGCGCCATTGTAAGGTAGGTGTTTGTGTGTATGTATGTGTGTCTGTGTGTAACTAGTAACATGTAAGTCTATGGTCTGGAATTATTATAATTATCAGTTATGTTTTGAGGTTAAAATAAAAGATTGGGTAATTCAGACATCCTTCTGGTCATTCAAGGTCAATTATTAGGAAACATGCTCGCACGCACGCACACACACACACACACACACACACACACACACACACACACACACACACACACACACACACACACACACACACACACACACACATAACACCTGTGAATGGGGAAGAAAAATGTATGTTTTCACCTACTAACAGAGAGAGGGAGAGAAAAAAGAGACAGAAGGAGAGAGTGAGAGAGGTTCAGTACACCTACAGCCAGGGGTGACACTTTCACTGGGGACGGGGGGACATGTCTCCTCCACTTCTAAAACCAAAGTTGTGGTCACTAACATAAACACATGAGCGGGACAGGAGGACAGTGAGGTGTATAGTGAGGTGTATACACAGAGACCACAGCTTCAATATTGATAGAAGACTCACTCTACTATAGTTAGCTAACGCACTTTTGTATATCGCAGTGTGACGTACAATTTACCTTATTTTAGCACCTAAAAAACATACACTTCCAGGTTAACTGTAATATGAATACCATTGTAAAGCACAATTTCTCCCCTTTCCAGCAAAATGAATGATGAGACCTTCATGCTGCCCGCCTCTACATGATTGAAGAAGGCAATGAGCTCTGTCGTGTCTTTTTAAGAATGACGCGTGGGGAACCTACTGCGTCTTAGTGAAAGAGGGAGATATCCCATGTAGGGAAACGGCTTTTTTCACCCGATCTGTCCATCTTATCACCTCTAAAATGTAAATAAAACACTATAAAGAGGTTATACAATGTGTCATTACATACCTATTTCAGGGCGAATTTGAAGGGGGTTTTTAGGGCGGTGCTAAAGGTAAACAGCGGCTGACACGGATTTTGAGAGTCATGATGGCTTAAGGTGACGAAGCAAAAAAGGAACGCATTAAGTTGTACAATTGACTAGATATCGTCCCTGTCCCTGTCCCTGTCCCTGTCCCTGTCCCTGTCCCTGTCCCTGTCCCTGTCCCTTGTTTTTAAACTGAGAGCAGCGCTCCACCTGGTGGAGAGAGGCTGTAAGACAGAATGAGTTGCTTTATGCGTGCTGTACATTACGTCATGACACGTCACAGTTTAACGTACAGCGTCAGAGGGGTCCGTTTTTCAACTTTTCTCCAATACTATCGGGCCATTACCATGTCAATCAACGGCTGAATAGAAACACAGTTCACACCCCAGATTTTTGATGCCAACACAGTCGCTACAGTCCCATTTGTTTTCATTGCAGCCTTGTTTGAATGCCTTGGTTGCGCAAATTTGTACTGAATGGGGTTAGTCAACAGTACAGTGTCTATGTGTGTTGGGGTCATTGAGAGTGCACACATGTGGAGCACCAATATGTTTGTTTGCTGACCATTCTAAGTGTGTTTGTGATGGAAGCGGACAGGTACAGTAAATGAGGCTTGACTGTACAGTACATCAGTCATGTGTAGGTGTTGCATGACAGTAATGAGTATGAGATAGTATGTATATAGCATCACCTGCAGTGTCCTGGTATCGTACTACAGGAGATAGAGGACAGCTGTGTGTGAAGATTTACTCTCTGTCCCATCCTTCTATCCTAGCCCACTGAGCTCCCTCCCTCCCTCCCTCCCTCCCTCCCTCCCTCCCTCCCTCCCTCCCTCCCTCCCTCCCTCCCTCCCTCCCCTCCTCCCTCCCTCCCTCCCTCCCCCTCCCTCCCTCCCTCCCTCCCTCCCTCCCTCCCTCCCTCCCTCCCTCCCTCTCCCCTCCCCCTCCCTCCCTCCCTCCCTCCCTCCCTCCCTCCCTCCCTCCCCCCTCCCTCCCTCCCTCCCTCCCTCCCTCCCCTCCCTCCCTCCCTCCCTCCCTCCCTCCCTCCCTCCCTCCCTCCCTCCCTCCCTCCTCCCCCCTCCCTCCCTCCCTCCCTCCCTCCCTCCCTCCCTCCCTCCCTCCCTCCCTCCCTCCCTCCCTCCCTCCCTCCCTCCCTCCTCCCTCCCTCCCTCCCCCTCCCTCCCTCCCTCCTCCCTCCCTCCCTCCCTCCCTCCCTCCCTCCCTCCCTCCCTCCTCCCTCCCTCCCTCCCTCCTCCTCCCTCCCTCCCTCCCTCCCTCCCTCCCTTCCTCTCCCAGAACCTCTTCATCTCTTCCTGAATTCAGGAATAAACTTGTGCAGAGCATCAGAGAGGCCTGGTCCTTGTTCATGTTCCTCCACTGTGTGAATTACTGTTTCCCGTCTGCAGCTGAACCAGGGAACAGGTCTGAACGGCCATCCATCAGCCACTGTGTCTGCAGCTCTGCGTCCTCCTGAACAATGTGTGACCCTTTCCTAACCCTAACGCTGGGCACACAGAGGGGTCAGGAGAGGGGTGACTTCCACACCGTGTTTCCAGCCTACACCAGAAACACAGTAACACAGCACAGTAAATCATAAAGTGAAACTGAAATAATTCCAGGTAGTTTAATATGTTGAGCTGGGAGAGTTGATGGCAACAGTGATGGGATAAAACTCAACAGCTATAGAGCATTATGAAGACTTCCTTGGAGGTCAAATCAATCTCAACCAGTACCTGACATCATGTTGCTAGTTGGATGGATGATTAACTGGTCTGAGCAGTTTCTGGTCTGTTGTCTGAAGAGGTTGACTGGGTGTCAGAAGTACCAATTTCTTATGTAACCTTGCTTGAACCTTGCTTAAGGTCTGTTCTCTTTCTCTGTTTTTTCCTTTTATGGGCTCAAAGAAAATGTATCCAAAACCTTTCTTTGCAAAGTAAGCAAAGGCTTTTGGGTAACAGTACTGTAATGTGTGTGTCATGTATATGTATGACATTGAGGGTGTGCAAGAGGGAGGGAGGGAGGGAGGAGAGAGAGAGAGAGGGGGGGGAGGGAGAGAGAGAGAGAGGGGGGGGGGAGGGAGGGAGGGAGGGAGGGAGGGAGGGAGGGAGGGAGGGAGGGAGGGAGGGAGGGAGGGAGGGAGGGAGGGGAGAGAGAGAGAGGGGAGAGAGAGAGAGAGAGAGAGAGGGGGAGAGAGAGAGAGCGGGGGGAGGGAGGGGGGGAGAGAGAGAGAGAGAGAGAGAGAGGGGGGGAGAGGGAGAGAGGAGAGAGAGAGAGAGAGGGAGGGAGAGAGGGAGAGAGAGAGAGGAAGATAGAGAGAGGGAAAGGGAGTGGGGGAGAGAGAGAAGGAGAGGGAGTGGGAGAGAAAGAGAGAGAGAGAGAGAGAGGAGAGGGAGTGGAGAGAGAGAGAGAGAGAGAGAGAGAGAGAGAGAGAGAGAGAGAGAGAGAGAGAGAGAGAGAGTGATGGTAGAGGCTGGTAGAGGCTAGCAGGATGTTATTGACATCCTGTCTGAGTGAACTGATGGTAATTGTATGTAGGGACAGCGACCCCCTGGCCTTGACAACCCCTTAGAGACAACCCCTGACCTTAACCGGGTACAACCCAGCCGTGAGAGAGCTGGGCGAAGAGAGTGTGTGTGTCAACTTTAGATATCATGTCACATGATCTAGCTGCTATGTACCCATACCAAGCTATTGTCCAAACCAACAAACTCAATCCCTACATTTCTTTCTGAGCAACATAGACACACCATATGTTATTGCTGAAAGAACCCCATATCTAGAGCAGCTGTGTTTGGAGATGGGGGCTTAAATATGTGCCTTGTGTCTGCTCAGCTCATGAAAATTGCAATCATTTCTCTGTGCTCATCTTCTTATCTGAGCTCTGCTTGACACACACACACACATGGTGTGACAGTAAATTATGTCCGATATAGCTGCTCTGCCAGATTGCTATGTATTTTATTCCAGTAGTTTTTAAATACAGCACATTAACCAATGATGTTGACACAGAGTTCCCTGGAGTCTGATTTTATTTTACCCTCAACACCAGTTATGATGGAGAATACTCAGTTGTACCACAGCCGTCAGTGATGAATTCTCTTCCAATTCTGAATTTGTGGCTTTGATTTACTACACAATGGTGAGCACATTGAGACTGTGTGTGAGTGTGTTTGTCTTAGCATAGCCTATAAAACATGCACACACATACACAGTGGTGTAAAGTGATTCCCTCTCTCTTTAGGCCCATGTCAACAGATGGGGTCTCTCTCAGTGTGGTGGGACTAGCTGAACCTGACAGGGTGATATAAGGGAGGAGGGGAAAAACAGCCAAGTCAGGCTCTGAGAGTGTGTGTGTGAGAGAGATTTGACTGAATTAGCCGAGTCTTGATAAATGCTCTTAACCCCTCACATGGTGCTGGTTCACATGGGAAAGGTGAGGGGCCCGGGCCGGGGATGGAGGGGGAGGCAGTCTGACCCATGATGGATGGACAGGACAGAGGAGAAAGGGGAGGGCAGAGGGGGATGATGGGGAGGCAGGGGGGTCTTCCTGCTCTTATACCAGGCTGCAACAATCCCCCTTATTCTCCCAAGACTGCGCAACAATGAATATCTCACAGACAACGCCTATGTTGACCACATACACGTACGAGAGCACACACAAACACTTGCTCACACGCATTCACACAAGCGCACGCACACACAGACATCTGATAACAAAAGTGGTAAAATTATATGGTTGAATATTGCAACAAAATATTCCTTTTATAGCAGGCTGTGGGCTGCTTCTACACCTGCATTGCTTGCTGTTTGGGGTTTTAGGCTGGGTTTCTGTACAGCACTTTGAGATATCAGCTGATGTATGAAGGGCTATATAAATACATTTGCTGTAAATCATTAGTGGCAGACAAGGAGTGTACCAACATACATTACCATACACATTATCCCAAGAGATTAATCATACCCATCTTTTTAAGATGAAATGACTCCTCTTTCTGATGGGAGAGTGTACTGAGAGGTTGAGAAAGGGCAGAATCCCCCAGTGTCCAGGTATCACAGCCTGGCATCAGCTTGTTGAGAGCCTCATCCCCACAAACTGCTCTTTTATTACAGGAAATGACTACTGAAACTAGCGTCAAGCTGTCTCTTACACACAGACTGGACAGAATGACGCAGGGGAGGCCAACACAATGTGGGCTGGGAATTTAGAGCACTGAAGCCCCTCTCTCTCTCTGAAGCCTCTGTTTGTGTGTGTGTGTGTGTGTGTGTGTGTGTGTGTGTGTGTGTGTGTGTGTGTGTGTGTGTGTGTGTGTGTGTGTGTGTGTGTGTGTGTGTGTGTGTGAATAGATTCACTAAATGCTAAAGGCAGGTTCTTTAGCATTTAGTGAACTGACGCTATTAAAATGGTTTGATTCACAAGTAATAACGGACATAAGGTGTGGACCAAAAAATAACTTGTGGTTGCTAAGTTGCAAAATGCCTAGTTAAGTCTCATAGTCCTGGTCATCAATGTCTGTTCTCCTCTGTCCATGAACTAATTAAAGGCCCAATGCAGCTGTTTTAAAAAAAAATCTCAATTTCAAATAATTTCTGGGCAACAATTACATACCTTACAGTGATTGTTTTCAATTAAAATGATCAAAAAGAAACAAAAATAACTTCTTAGCAAATAGCAATTCCTCAAGTAAGAATTTTGCTAGGACTGTCTGTGAGTGAGGAAAGGAAAACTGAAAACAGAGAGGTTTGGAACACTCTTTCTTATAAATGTACCACCTTGTCACGAACCTCGCCGAGGATGGTGCCTCTTCCTGTTCGGGCGGGCGCTCGGCGGTCGTCGTCGCCGGCCTATTAGCTGCCATCGATTCCCTTTCCGTTTGTTTTTGGTTATTGGTTAATTGGGTACACCTGTTTTGTATTAGGGTTTGTTTGTAGGTTATTTAAGGGCACTAGGCCCCCTGGGTATTTGTGCGGGCTTGTTTCTTGTTACTCTGTGTTGGAAGGTGTTATTTTGTTCTTGTCGTTATTCACCGGACTATTTCTGTCCTGTCGTTTTTTTTTTTATTTCACCTTTATTTAACCAGGTAGGCAAGTTGAGAACAAGTTCTCATTTACAATTGCAACCTGGCCAAGATAAAGCAAAGCAGTTTGACACATACAACGACACAGAGTTACACATGGAGCAAAACAAACATACAGTCAATAATACAGTATAAACAAGTCTATATACGATGTGAGCAAATGAGGTGAGATAAGGGAGGTAAAGGCAAAAAAAGGCCATGGTGGCAAAGTAAATACAATATAGCAAGTAAAACACTGGAATGGTAGATTTGCAATGGAAGAATGTGCAAAGTAGAAATAAAAATAATGGGGTGCAAAGGAGCAAAATAAATTAATTAAATACAGTGGGGAAAGAGGTAGTTGTTTGGGCTAAAATATAGGTGGGCTATGTACAGGTGCAGTAATCTGTGAGCTGCTCTGACAGTTGGTGCTTAAAGCTAGTGAGGGAGATAAGTGTTTCCAGTTTCAGTGCTTTTTGTAGTTCGTTCCAGTCATTGGCAGCAGAGAACTGGAAGGAGAGGCGGCCAAAGAAAGAATTGGTTTTGGGGGTGACTAGAGAGATATACTTGCTGGAGCGTGTGCTACAGGTGGGAGATGCTATGGTGACCAGCGAGCTGAGATAAGGGGGGACTTTACCTAGCAGGGTCTTGTAGATGACATGGAGCCAGTGGGTTTGGCGACGAGTATGAAGCGAGGGCCAGCCAACGAGAGCATACAGGTCGCAATGGTGGGTAGTATATGGGGCTTTGGTGACAAAATGGATTGCACTGTGATAGACTGCATCCAATTTGTTGAGTAGGGTATTGGAGGCTATTTTGTAAATGACATCGCCAAAGTCGAGGATTGGTAGGATGGTCAGTTTTACAAGGGTATGTTTGGCAGCATGAGTGAAGGATGCTTTGTTGCGAAATAGGAAGCCAATTCTAGATTTAACTTTGGATTGGAGATATTTGATATGGGTGTGGAAGGAGAGTTTACAGTATAACCAGACACCTAAGTATTTGTAGTTGTCCACGTATTCTAAATCAGAGCCGTCCAGAGTAGTGATGTTGGACAGGCGGGTAGGAGCGGGTAGCGATCGGTTGAAGAGCATGCATTTAGTTTTACTTGTATTTAAGAGCAATTGGAGGCCACGGAAGGAGAGTTGTATGGCATTGAAGCTTGCCTGGAGGGTTGTTAACACAGTTTCCAAAGAAGGGCCAGAAGTATACAGAATGGTGTCGTCTGCGTAGAGGTGGATCAGAGACTCACCAGCAGCAAGAGCGACCTCATTGATGTATACAGAGAAGAGAGTCGGTCCAAGAATTGAACCCTGTGGCACCCCCATAGAGACTGCCAGAGGTCCAGACAGCAGACCCTCGATTTGACACACTGAACTCTATCAGAGAAGTAGTTGGTGAACCAGGCGAGGCAATCATTTGAGAAACCAAGGCTGTCGAGTCTGCCGATGAGGATGTGGTGATTGGCAGAGTCGAAAGCCTTGGCCAGATTAATGAACACGGCTGCACAGTAATGTTTCTTATCGATGGCGGTTAAGATATCGTTTAGGACCTTGAGTGTGGCTGAGGTGCACCCATGACCAGCTCTGAAACCAGATTGCATAGCAGAGAAGGTATGGTGAGATTCGAAATGGTCGGTAATCTGTTTGTTGACTTGGCTTTTGAAGACCTTAGAAAGGCATGGTAGGATAGATATAGGTCTGTAGCAGTTTGGGTCAAGAGTGTCCCCCCCTTTGAAGAGGGGGATGACCGCAGCTGCTTTCCAATCTTTGGGGATCTCAGACGACACGAAAGAGAGGTTGAACAGGCTAGTAATAGGGGTGGCAACAATTTCGGCAGATAATTTTAGAAAGAAAGGGTCCAGATTGTCTAGCCCGGCTGATTTGTAGGGGTCCAGATTTTGCAGCTCTTTCAGAACATCAGCTGAACGGATTTGGGAGAAGGAGAAATGGGGAAGGCTTGGGCGAGTTGCTGTGGGGGGTACAGTGCTGTTGACCGGGGTAGGAGTAGCCAGGTGGAAAGCATGGCCAGCCGTAGAAAAATGCTTATTGAAATTCTCAATTATGTTGGATTTATCAGTGGTGACAGTGTTTCCTATCTTCAGTGCAGTGGGCAGCTGGGAGGAGGTGTTCTTATTCTCCATGGACTTTACAGTGTCCCAGAACTTTTGTTTGGACTGGCAACTTATATACGCCCTGTGTGTTGGCGTGACCGCTTTTGTTGCGCTGGTGAATAAATTTGACAAACGACTGAACCCTGCTCTCTGCGCCTGATTCCACCCACCACTCCTAGTTATCGTAACACACCTGGTGATGTCACCAGGCAGGCTAAAACTCCATCCCACCAAAACAGGTGGAAATGTTAGGCAGTCTTTTCGAACAACTGTTGCACTAAAAGGGCATTATCAGCATTTTTACCATTTCACCGTATCATTCCATCCTCAGTGTAGGAATAGATTTATAACACAGGAAATCATGTTTCTTTACTACACTGGTCCTTTAATACCTTAGAATAGATTCACTGTCTGCATCACACCCCATAATGGTTATTTAGGAAACTCCAATGCTGTGTCACCATGAGTTACATTTTTAGGAATTTAGTGATGACTCATTTGTAAATGAAAACTTAACATTAGAGGGGGATGTGATGATATACCCCCCCCCCCCATACAGAATGTAAACCTTTTTGAGATTTACTAGGAATTACTAAATGTAGTCCATTTACGAGACCAGCATTATGTAATGCAACATTAACACAGAAAGACAAGACTCATCATGTATTTCATTGAGTTACTCAACAGCACTCTGCTTCAGTGTATACTCTGCTGTCCATGACTATTCTATCTGGCATTAAATAGCGGATGAGGTTAAAGAAATGTTTACTCACACGCCTCCCAGTTGCTGGCAGCTGTCCAGTGGACTGGGTCCTAGGCGAGCCCCTGGTCTGGGCCCGGCCTAGCCTGGATCCTCTAGCCCTGATTACAATGCTGTCAGAGGAAGACAGATGAACAGAGCCACTGGGACTGTAAGAAAGAAAGAAAGAAAGAAAGAAAGAAAGAAAAAGAAAGAAAGAAAGAAAGAAAGAAGAGAGAGAGAGAGAAAGAAAGAGAGAGAAAGAAAGGAGAGACAGAGAGAAAGGAGAGACAGAGAGAAAGGAGAGAGAGAGAAAGGAGAGAGAAAGGTGAGAGAGAAAGAAAGGAGAGAGAGAAAGGAGAGAGAGAGAGAAAGAGAGAGAGAGAAAGGAGAGAGAGAGAGAAAGGAGAGCGAGAGCACACTGCATAAAGACGTGGAGAAAGTCATGTAAGTCATCACATATACAAAATTATTCTTGGAACATCAAGTCAAATACAGAATTGTGTTACTCTACTACTCTTTATTTTGTAACCACTTGAGCACACACAACACACACACACACACACCCACACACACATGTACACACACAGGACCCTTACAGACACAGACACACAGTGTTGACAGTGACACCAGTGAATAATGACCCCTTGTCTGCTTGTCCACAGTGATAGTCTTTCTCGTGTCTTCACTCCATGTCACAGACACTGTCATCTGTCACTAGAGAAGAAGACAAAGCAACATTTACCCTGGCCTCCCTCCATCATTCCCCTCATCCTCCTCTCCTCCTCCCGTCCTCCCCCTCCCAGGGCAGTGTTGGTTTAACCCTGATGGGCAGCAGGCAGGCAGGGTGGGTGGACGCCACACATACACTGTAATGTGATTTATGGGCAGCTCTCAGTGTGGGGAGGAGATGACCACTCTGATCTGACCTACCGTGTTATCAACACTATGGCTGTATGGGACTGGATTGGACAGGCTGCCACATCAACAAACACACTACACTTAGAGTCTAGTCTGCACACACAGCATACTGAGAGAGCACACTTACTCACCTCTCAGACACTAAGGGCGACAAGGTCACAATACTTGGAACACGATTCATCAGGACAAAACTTCCCCTTTTACGTAATTTAGGCTCTTCCAGACTTACAATAAAAAGCATTAAAACTGCAAAATCTCTATCTGCAGCATTTCCAACTGGAGACGTGCGCATACGCTGTCTATAGAGCAATGCAGACTATCTCCAGCAGGGGAGGCCCTTACCAATGGAATCAGACAGTAGAAGACAGACAGTAAGAGGACCTGGTAGACCTGCACCACACCACTCATCACATTACATTTACATTACATTTAAGTCATTTAGCAGACGCTCTTATCCAGAGCGACTTACAAACATTCTCTGACTAGAGCACTGGGTCTCAACTGGTTTTGCCTCAGGACCCAAATTGAACCAGGTTGTCTCAGTCGCGACACAATATTCGAATTGCAGGAAAACTATTTTTGATGCTATATTGATAGTAAATATTACAATTATATGACAATAATAAAAACACTAATAATAATAAAACATTGCCCATATTCTTGATGAATAATGTTAAACTCACTGGTTTGCATCGTTGCTAATAGCTCTATATTGAAAATAATGTGATATCATTTTTTAATGAGATTTCATGATTTAACAACTAAAATTCATTATAATTTCTACACACATTCTACCTGGTTTAAGTAATTTAATTTCAGATGGGAGTTTTTTTTCTAATAAAAAAAAATGTGTTTTTTAATCTTTTGGTTTTTTAACTCCCATTCCAAACTTCCCGCCGCCCAAATTTGGGTCTTGACCACCAGTTGAAAAATCGCTGGACTAGAAGACTGAGGTACAAAACTGTTATATTCTATGGATAATATTTTGACTCTTAGAAAATTGAGAATAAAATCATGTGTAACACAGCTTTAGGTGGCTCACAGGACAAGAAAGCTTACAGACCACAGGAACAAAGAACAATGGCATTTAAAATTCTTCTTCTTTTATGCCAATAGCTCCAAAGACCACCGTTTATAAAGCCTAGTGGAGACATACTGTATACCTGGTGCTTTAAGTTCAAACCAGAATAAAGATTTTTTTAAATTCACAGCTGAACATCTTTGAAAACAAAAATAAAGTTGGGATCTGGGCAATATAAACAGGGATCTATTTCTGTAGCTGTGACACACAGTGGTTTCTCTGGAAAAGAAACACCAAGAGTAACATCCCAACAAAGGAGGCCACACAGGCACTGGTGGTTAGGACGACTGGGAATGTCATCCCTTCCCTCTAGACCCATACACACTGGGAGGGAGAGGGGGATGGAGGGATAGAGGAGAGAGGGAGAGATGGAGAGGGAGAAAGTAAGCGAGAGAGGAGGAAGCAGAAAAGAGAGAGAGGGATAGTTGAGGGAGGGAGAGTGATGGAGGGGAGAGAGTCAGAGAGAGTTTGAGTAGAAAGAGAGAGAAGCGGGGGAAAGAAATGAGTTAGCAAGAGAGAGAGAGGGAGGGATAGAGAGAGTTGCAGAGGTGAAGGAGACAGCAAGGGAAGATAGAGGGGTAGAGATAAAGGAGCAGAGGATGGAGAGATAGAGGGGGAGAGATAGAGGAGCGATAGATAGAGGGGGAGAGATAGAGGAGCGAGAGATAGAGGGATGTTAGGACAGGGAGTGCGTCAGATCATCCCAGTAAAGTCACCCTGACATGCAGAGAGAGACCAGATAGAACTCTCCCCCTCATAAACTCAGCAACCAGAGCTCAGTTTAACCTGGCAAAGTGTCCCGGCGCACAAAAACAAGTACAAGTGAATGTGAACTACAGTACTTTTACCCAAAAGTGTCTGCAAGCAGAGAGACATTGCAAAGAGATAAAAGCAGGGTGTACTTTAAAAAAAAAAGCTTTTTCAGCTTTCATTCATCCATTTACGGACATATCAAATAACATGCACACTGACATGTTTGGTCGTAGGGCTTCATCAGTCAGTGGGGGTAGGGACATAGCCACCAAGCAGCCTGGATCAGACAGGAGACAGAGGGAGGCCAGACAAGACCCGCTCTCCCCTCTCCTCCCAGACAAACCCTAGTCCACCCTATTTACCCCATCAATCAAAGGATTAGGCACCAAACACTCCCATCCCCCTCCCTTAATCCAGACAACAACATACACATGAAGACACACACGGACACACACACATGCACGCATATCACTGATTCTACCTCAATCTACGTCCTCCCATTTCTAGTCTACCCCTCCACCTAACAAGCCCTGTTTAGGATGGGTCACTATCAGCATAGCAATCTCTGATGTGTTTGGAGATGCTCTGCCTCATGTGCGGGTCACAGTAGTCATGCTCAACAGATGTGACTGACGCTAAACATGGTGTTCTTTATGAGAAATGACCGTCTCAGATACAGACTCACTGGTGTCTTAGTAACACACTGTATCTGTGGGCAGCGATTTTGTGTGTGTGCAGCATGTGTGTGTGTGTGGATTTCGATCCAACCAATCGCTGTTGTTCCTCTGATGATATCTGTTGACAGTCATGTAGAAATGGTGTACAGATAAATATTCAGTTTGCTAGTTTGTTTTTGGACAGTGTTCTCGGTGCAGCGTTCACACAATGAAGCAGTACCAACACACATGGGGAGGTGCGTGACAGGACATCGCCATCCTCCTCACCACCTACGTAGTTGTGTGGGAGCAGGAAGATAAATGAGAGATGACTTGTGTAAAGTGTGTGGGGGGGTAGGAACGGGCTGGGGAGGGTCAGTTGGTCCTCAGGGCATGTATCGTGTGTGTGTGTGTGTGTGTGTGTGTGTGTGTGCTTGTGTGTCTCGTAGTCCAGTGGTTCCCAACCAGGGGGGTACATGGCATATCCACAGGGTTACGTGAGTAGATTCATGAGGCCATTGGCCTACTGGTCAAATGCACATGAGAGGGTACTTCAGGCGTACTCCGGACAAAATTCAGTTGGTGGTACAGAAGCTGAATAAGGTTGGGAATTACTGGCCTAGTTTATGCCAGTCAGTAGATTTCACTGTTCTCTTCTGCTTGTCTCTAGACTCCTGCCTTCTGTTTTTTTTAACTTGGGTTCTTTACAAAGGACCAGTCCCTTACATTGGAACTGTATCATTACAACGGTATCATTACAACTGTATCATTACAACTGTATCAAAGTACATTACAACGGTATCATTACAACTGTATCATTACAACTGTATCAAAGTACATTACAACTGTATCATTACAACTGTATCATTACAATTGTATCAAAGTATATTACAACTGTATCAAAGTACATTACAACTGTATCATTACAACTGTATCATTACAACTGTATCAAAGTATATTACAACTGTATCAAAGTACATTACAACTGTATCATTACAACTGCATCATTACAACTGTATTAAAGTGCATTACAACTGTATCATTACAACTTTATCATTACAACTGTATCAAAGTACATTACAACTGTATCATTACAACTGTATCAAAGTACATTACAACTGTATCATTACAACTGCATCATTACAACTGTATTAAAGTGCATTACAACTGTATCATTACAACTGTATCATTACAACTGCATCATTACAGCTGTATCATTACAACTGTATCATTACAACTGTATCATTACAACTGTATCAAAGTATATTACAACTGTATCAAAGTACATTACAACTGTATCATTACAACTGTATCATTACAACTGTATCAAAGTATATTACAACTGTATCAAAGTACATTACAACTGTATCATTACAACTGTATCAAAGTATATTACAACTGTATCAAAGTACATTACAACTGTATATTACAACTGCATCATTACAACTGTATTAAAGTGCATTACAACTGTATCATTACAACTGTATCATTACAACTGCATCATTACAGCTGTATCATTACAACTGTATCATTACAACTGTATCATTACAACTGTATCAAAGTATATTACAACTGTATCAAAGTACATTACAACTGTATCATTACAACTGTATCAAAGTACATTACTACTGTATCATTACAACTGTATCATTACAACTGTATCATTACAACTGTATCAAAGTATAATACAACTGTATCAAAGTATAATACAACTGTATCAAAGTACATTACAACTGTATCATTACAACTGTATCATTACAACTGTATCAAAGTATATTACAACTGTATCAAAGTACATTACAACTGTATCATTACAACCGTATCAAAGTACATTACAACTGTATCATTACAACTGTATCAAAGTATATTACAACAGTATCATTACAACTGTATCATTACAACTGTATCATTACAACTGTATCAAAGTACATTACAACTGTATCATTACAACTGTATCAAAGTATATTACAACTGTATCATTACAACTGTATCATTACAACTGTATCATTACAACTGTATCAAAGTACATTACAACTGTATCATTACAACTGTATCAAAGTATATTACAACTGTATCATTACAACTGTATCATTACAACTGTATCAAAGTACATTACAACTGTATCATTACAACTGTATCAAAGTACATTACAACTGTATCTGTAACGGCTTTCTTCTGTTGAAGGAGGAGCGGACCAAAATGCAGCGTGGTACTTTTGAGAGATATTTATTGAAGAATGAAAAACACAAACAATACAAAAACAACAAACGGAAACGTGAAAACCTAAACAGTCCTATCTGATGAAGACACAGAGACAGGAACAAACACCCACGAAATACTCAAAGAATATGGCTACCTAAATATGGTTCCCAATCAGAGACAACAATAATCACCTGACTCTGATTGAGAACCGCCTCAGGCAGCCATAGACTAATCTATACACCCCACACAACCCCAAGACGAAACACACTACAAATAAACCCATGTCACACCCTGGCCTGACCCAATACATGAAGATAAACATAATAAATATAGACCAGGGTGTGACAGTATCAAAGTACATTACAACTGTATCAAAGTACATTACAACTGTATCATTAGAACTGTATCAAAGTACATTACAACTGTATCATTACAACTGTATCAAAGTACATTACAACTGTATCATTACAACTGTATCAAAGTACATTACAACTGTATCATTACAACGGTATCAAAGTACATTACAACTGTATCATTACAACGGTATCAAAGTACATTACAACTGTATCATTACAACTGTATCAAAGTACATTACAACTGTATCATTACAACTGTATCAAAGTACATTACAACTGTATCATTACAACTGTATCAAAGTACATTACAACTGTATCATTACAACTGTATCAAAGTACATTACAACTGTATCAAAGTACATTACAACTGTATCATTACAACTGTATCAAAGTACATTACAACTGTATCATTACAACTGTATCAAAGTACATTACAACTGTATCATTACAACTGTATCAAAGTACATTACAACTGTATCAAAGTACATTACAACTGTATCATTACAACTGTAGCAAAGTACATTACAACTGTATCATTACAACTGTATCAAAGTACATTACAACTGTATCATTACAACTGTATCAAAGTACATTACAACTGTATCATTACAACTGTATCAAAGTACATTACAACTGTATCATTACAACTGTATCAAAGTACATTACAACTGTATCAAAGTACATTACAACTGTATCATTACAACTGTAGCAAAGTACATTACAACTGTATCATTACAACTGTATCAAAGTACATTACAACTGTATCATTACAACTGTATCAAAGTACATTACAACTGTATCATTACAACTGTATCAAAGTACATTACAACTGTATTTCATTGTTTTAATCCTTTATTTAACTAGGTAAGTCACTGGGCCAATTGTGCGCCGCCCTATGGGACTCCCAATCACAGCCGGATGTGATGCTGCCTGGATTGTAAACAGGTAATGCAGTGATGCCTCTTGCACTGAGATGCAGTGTCTTAGACCACTGCACCACTCGGGAGCCCAGTAAGGTATCCTGACCGTCTCGCTGGGTCACTGCGTAATGACACTGCTGATGACTAACAACCTACGATGGCATCACCAGATCTAAAATAGAAGCACGGAGGCCATTTTTCAGGAAGGTTAACAATGACAGGATCCTAAACCCTGATGTCATCTCTCAGCGCCACAGCGTGCCATAATTCCACCACGACAACATTTAGCAACAACACCATCATCCATCAACACCCTATCTGGAGAGAGAGGGCTGCTGTTGTACAGTGTTACAGACTAATACAGACAGCGATAAGGTCCTGATCACTGATATCCTGGACAAGATGTCTGACACGGAGTGTTCTCTTTTAAAGAGACAGTGGTGGAGGTATTGGCAGTGGTAAAATGAGGTAAGACATCCCTCCTCCTCTCCTCCTCCTCATCATGCTTCTGGTTTATTTCCATCCCGCTCCGCTCGGGTCGAGTGTGACGCACATTTGAAATGGGAAAATAATCAGCCCTTTTATTACGGTGGTGTCATCAGAAGCAGAACAGCCACAGTAAGTGACCGTTTAGTTTCTCCTGCCTGGCCTGGTGTAGTCTGGCTGACACCAAACTCAACATCTTCCTGACTTCAGAGTCTGGCAAGGCTGCTTGATGTTACAGGCACGATGCATCCATAATGAAGGGGGGGTAAGATTTTTGCTGATTGGTTCTCTTCTGTGTCTTTCTCACTCCAACACCCACATGGACAACCACATACAGCCCCGAGCCCCGCCCACTTCCAATACAACTGTTGGATTTTCTAATCAAGACAATGTGAGGTCTCAACTCCCCAGAAAAAGAAGAAAATGTTTCAGAAAACCAACCAAAGATCAACACATTTCTGTGCGAATGCTGCATTTCCAACGGACTCCGGTCCAGACCAGTGAGTCACCGCTCTCCCTCGTGTCAGCCAGGCTAGGCCTTGTCTGGTCTTGTCTGATAGGGGCCTCCAGGGCCATGACTCAACACCCGAACATGAGAGCCAAGGGGCCACGAGGACAGTAGAACCACTACAGACCTACATCCCAGGGGCCGGCAGGTCAGTAGAACCACTACAGACCTACATCCCAGGGGCCAGCAGGTCAGTAGAACCACTACAGACCTACAGCCCAGGGGCCAGCAGGACAGTAGAACCACTACAGACCTACATCCCAGGGGCCACGAGGACAGTAGAACCGCTACAGACCTACAGCCCAGGGGCCACGAGGACAGTAGAACCACTAGAGACCTACATCCCAGGGGCCGGCAGGTCAGTAGAACCACTGCAGACCTACAGCCCAGGGGCCAGCAGGACAGTAGAACCACTACAGACCTACATCCCAGGGGCCAGAAGGACGGTAGAACCACTACAGACCTACAGCCCAGGGGCCAGCAGGACAGTAGAACCACTACAGACCTACAGCCCAGGGGCCAGCAGGACAGTAGAACCACTACAGACCTACATCCCAGGGGCCAGCAGGACAGTAGAACCACTACAGACCTACAGCCCAGGGGCCAGCAGGACAGTAGAACCACTAAAGACCTACATCCCAGGGGCCAGCAGGACAGTAGAACCACTACAGACCTACATCCCAGGGTCCAGCAGGATAGTAGAACCACTACAGACCTACAGCCCAGGGGCCAGCAGGACAGTATAACCACTTGAGACCTACAGCCCAGGGGCCAGCAGAGAGGATACTGGATATCAGGGTGGGGTCCATTCTGATTCACTTCAGTCTTTTCATGAAGTGATTTTAAAATGTAATTCCCCAATAAAAAAATACATAATAAAATGATAGCCAATCATTGGAGAGAACTTTAATTGAGTCCTATTCTGCTGAGAGCAATATGTGAGGGAGAAAAACTAAGCTGACTACCGCATAAAAAGCCACTTCATTAACTAGCCAAGCTGTTATATCCCTGTCCTAAAAGGTTCAATGCCTAATGTCATTTATTAGCAAATGAAAACAATTTAATGCAGAGTCATCTTTACAGTTGTAATGTGTGTGTGTGTGTGTCTGTCACACATTGGTCAAATGTAAGCTGGAGAAATATAGGACCTGTACACACAGAAGCAGAGTGCACAAACAAAACACACACACAGATACACCATCATATACACACACATCTCCACACACACACATAAAGACATCGACTACACAGTCCCACAAGCAGCAGAACTGTAGATCCAGAAGTTGAGATGGGATGTTTGTTTGGATTGTCTGTGTTCATCCATTGCAGTAAGTAGAAGACAAAGTTGGAGACGAGCTAAACTGATGCTGAGGACATCTGGGCTATAGAGCCATAGTAATATGCTTCAGAGAAAGACAAAATACAGCATACAGTTTCTCTCTCAACCTAAGAACTACAGTTGAAGTCGGAAGTTTACAAACACCTTAGTCAGTTTTTCACAATTCCTGACATTTAATCCGAGTAAACATTCCCTGTCTTAGGTCAGTTAGGATCAACACCTTATTTTAAGAATGTGAAATGTCAAAATAATAGTAGAGAGAATGATTTATTTCAGATTTTACTTCTTTCATCACATTCCCAGTGGGTCAGAAGTTTACATACACTCAATTAGTATTTGGTAGCATTGCCTTTAAATTGTTTAACTTGGGCCAAACGTTTCGGGTAGCCTTCCACAAGCTTCCCACAATAAGAATTGATGGATGAATTTTGACCCATTCCTCCTGACAGAGCTTGTGTAACAGAGTCAGGTTAGTAGGCCTCCTTGCTCTCTGACTGATGTCTTGAAATGTTGCTTCAATATATTCACATAATTTCCTGCCTCTTGATGCCATCTATTTTGTGAAGTGCACCAGTCCCTCCTGTAGCAAAGCACCCCCACAACATGATGCTGCCAACCCCGTGCTTCACGGTTGGGATGGTGTTCTTTGGCTTGCAAGCCTCCCCCTTTTTCCTCCAAACATAACGATGGTCATTATGGCCAAAAAGTTATATGTTTGTTTCATCAGACAACATTTCTCCAAAAGGTACGATTTTTGTCCCCATGTGCAGTTGCAAACCATAGTCTGGATTTTTTATGACGGTTATGGAGCAGTGGCTTCTTCCTTCTGTGCGGCCTTTCTGGTTATGTCGATATAGGACTCGCTTTAATGTGACTATAGATACTTTTCTACCAGTTTCCTCCAGCATCTTCACAACGTCCTTTGCTGCTGTTCTGGGATTGATTTGCACTTTTCACACTAAAGTACGTTCCTCTCTAGGAGACTGAACGAGTCTCCTTCCTGAGCTGTATGACGGCTGCGTGGTCCCATGGTGTTTATACTTGCATAATATTGTTTGTACAGATGAACGTGGTACCTTCAGGCATTTGGAAATTGCTCCCAAGGATGAATCAGACTTGTGGAGGTCTACCATTTTTTTCTGAGGTCTTGGCTGATTTCTTTGGATTTTCCCATGATGTTAAGCAAAGAGGCACAGCGTTTGAAGGTAGGCCTTGAAATATATCCACAGGTACACATCCAATTGACTCAAATTATGTCAATTAGCCTATCAGAAGCTACTAAAGCCATGACATAATTTCCTGGAATTTTCCAAGCTGTTTAAAGCACAGTCAACTTAGTGTATGTAAAATTCTGACCCACTGGAATTGTGATACAGTGAATTATAAGTGAAATAATCTGTCTGTAATCAATTGTTGGAACAATTACATGTGTCATACACAAAGTAGATGTCCTAACCGACTTGCCCAAACTATAGTTTGTTAACAAGAAATTTGTGGAGTGGTTGAAAAACGAGTTTTAAAGACTCCAACCTAAGTGTATGTAAACTTCCGACTTCAACTGTATTTAGGCCCATAGCCATATTTTCAGAATATAAAATCCATGGCTCTGTGTAGGTCAATCCCTCTTTGACTCTCACTTCATCACCATCCTCTCCATCTCTCCTTACCTTCTGACCTCCACTGTTCCCTTTCTCTCCTCTCATTCCCCCTTTCCCTCAACATGGCCAAGTTCACCTCCTGTAGGCTCATTTCTCACCTGCAATAACAAACGGTGGCTGTGTGCGATGTGACATGCCACCACCGATTGGATTTTAAACCCATCTATCATGAGACCGGGCAGTCATTGGCTGGTCGAGTGATCTGAGTGATCAATAACGCCGCCCCATAAAACCCCACTCCATACTGTCTGTTTGACAGAACTCAAGTGGTGGGAATCAACAGTGCAAAGGAACATAGCCAAACACGTGGAGATTGTTAATGATGCTTCATCAAATATTCTTGGTTTAGTGATCGTTCCATCGTCAGATGATAATCATTCTTGCTTGGTGATTGGATAGACACTTAGACTGGTGTGTGGTGATAGGGGATGGAGAGGGAGAAAATAGTCCCATATGCAGCACTCTGAGCACGGTGTGTGTGAGTGTGTGTGTTAGTGTATGGGGAAGTTCATGCTGGCAGGGTCATAACTACTGTTTTCTATGAAGGGAGAAACAGTGGACATGTGCTGTGGTTTCCACCATGTGTTTCCCACAGAAGCCGACACACACACACACACACACACACACACACACACACACACACACACACACACACACACACACACACACACACACACACACACACACATTGGTCTGAGTGTGCTGTTGTCTGTGACCCATACCTGTGCACTGGGTTTTACAGGCTGGTTCACACCGTTGCCTCATGCGTTGCCATGCCGACAGGCCCTGAACACTAGCCCTTTGTACAGCCACACTGGTGCGTGGGAAGGCCCTCTCCTAAGGTCTACTGGTTGCGTGTGTTCGCATCTGGCGTTCTCACCAACGGTAAGGATGAGTGTGTGTGTGTGTGTGTGTGTGTGTGTGTGTGTGTGTGTGTGTGTGTGTGTGTGTGTGTGTGTGTGTGTGTGTGTGTGTGTGTGTGTGTGTGTGGCACAGGGCATATGGTTCTGTGTGTGTATGCAGTGGGACTGCCCTGGAGGAAGATGGGACCTGGGTCCATGTATCAGAGCAGCAGAGCAGGCTGGGTAATTCAGCCCATCTGGAAGCCATTGGCCTGGGCAGCCTCTTAGGCCTGCAGCTACAAGCTTCTGCCTCCTCATCCCAGGCCAGGCACTATACTCTGACAAACACACACAGGGGCACATAAATGCGCGCGCACACACACACACACACACACACACACACACACACACACACACACACACACACACACACACACACACACACACACACACACACACACACACACACACACACACACACACACACACACACACACACACACACATACACCATAGCCAGAATGATTGACATATGAAACACACACATACATACATACACAAACAAATCCTACTATTTGGCATCTCATCCCATCTGATCCCACAGGGAACTGCAGGGTCTGGCTGGAGATGCTTATCGCTGTGGTCCCAGACACTGAACTGTGTGTGTGGAAGACGAGCTCTGTGCGTGGAGACTAGTGGATGGAGAGGAGCCCCGGGGCCACAGGAAACCCATAGAGACACAGAAGTCTGTGTGAGAGAGCGAGAGAGAGAGAGAGAGTCGGCTTCCTCCTCCCTTGCTCTGCAGGTCGGCTATCAGGCTCTTTCCCCTCTCCCCTCTCAGTCTCTCTCTGGGGCAGCTCGCCCTCTGTTTTGCCCTCTGCCCATTATCTTGGTAAACCTCACCCTGACCCCTGACACATAAACCACATCCTTGGTCCCTGCTGGCCCCTGGCAGTGATGGATCAGCTCCACAGCCAAAGGTGAGGGACAAGCCACTGGCAACACAGACAGACCACTAAGAGACCAAATAGAGAACATGGTATTCTATCTAGAGGACACCACAAACTTCTATGAATTTGTATTCCTAATGAGCTATACAGTAAGGTTACAAATGAATAATATAGAAATGTGGTTTTGATGTTGAATTGTGTAGCTCTATCCCTACACTCATGTTGTTTTTGATTGACACTGACTACCTTCAATCAAGCGTTTCCCTCAATCTTTTAAAAGCAGCTTGAGTTATGTCTCTTTTCCTGCATGTCTCTTCTCTCTCTTCATTCAGAAACGTGACTCAGACAAGCCAACCCTACATAGCGAGAGGCCACACACACACACACACACACACACACACACACACACACACACACACACACACACACACACACACACACACACACACACACACACACACACACACACACACACACACACACACACACACACACACACACACACACACCCACACACAGGGCCAGCTCTGATTAATTCAAAACCTAGCGCTCCACTCTGCTCCTACAGAGCCTCAGCCGTCCAATCATTTAAATCTATTAAAACTTTATTAGGCAGAACACGCCCCATGTGGATCTGTCCTAGTGAAAGAGGGGCTTTGTAGAGGGGTGTGCCGCAGCCCATCCCCTGCCCCTGTTGGGCCTCGCCGGACAGTTTTTCCACTCGTCTTTTGGGGATTTCATATCGGGGCTCGCCATGTTGTGATTTCACTCAAGCTTCTCTGCGGTCTTCAACAGTTCACTTCTGCTCAGGGTCTATAACAACGGGGGCCCCGCGCCCTCGTGTGGCGCGACCACCCACACACACACTCACACATAGATGGAGAGAGAACAAAAACACATGCATGCACACAGACATACACACATGAACACACACCACCGAGCTGTCCAAACAGAGCCAGCCTGCGTCTTAATCACAGTGCTGGTAAAGAAAAACTGGAAAAAGTAGAGGGGACTGAAAGTAAAAATGAGAGAGGAGAGGAAAGGAGAGACAGAGTGATACGCAGCTCGCTGCCTCCTCTCCTCCTCCGTCTCCCCTCTTTTATCTACTCCCCTTGTCTCCACGCTTCCCTCTACCCCAACCCTCTCTATCTACTGTACATCTCTCCCCATCTCTCTCTCCCCTCTCTCCCTGCCCCATAAGTACATCTGTTTGTCCCATCTCTGTCTTTGATTAGTGTGATCCTGCTCAGTCTGAGGATGCTGGATTGCAGAGAGGCACCATTACACCCCCTGGACTCCATTTAACTCCTAATCCCTGCATGCATTATCTGCTGAAATTACTCTCTCTCTCTCTCTCTCTCTCTCTCTCTCTCTCTCTCTCTCTCAGCGCTGAGCCCTACGTTAGCTGGAGACTAGAGGGGGATATTATCTTTGGTATGCAGACCCCAAAGGCCCCCAGAGCCCCACAGGCCCCCAGAGCACCAAGACACAACTCTGCCACCCGGCAACAGTCTGCCCTGTCTCCATCCCCCGTTACCCCCTCACTATACCCCAATGTCCCTCCTCCTCCCCTCACCTCTTTCCGCCCCCATCCAAGCAGGCAGGGCGGCTTAAGAGCTAGACCAGAGATCAGATAGACAGCTGCAGATCCACACTAAAGCCCTAAAACTGAGCTAACAAATTACCCTCACCTCACAGTCTTCAACACACACACACACACACACACACACACACACACGGACACACATGCAGACACACACACTTTACAGAGGGCTTTAGCTTAAGGGGTGTGACTAGAGTTAAATACTGCTTCAAATAATTACTTTATAATGACTCAATGAAAACTCACACAGGTTTACAGGTATACAGGTCTGGATGTACTTGAAATGGTGCGTGAGATTTTAAACAGCCAAATGTAACATTTCTCCAAACCCAAACCCTTAAACACCAAATGTAAGCAAGACTTCCTTCTGAGAACCCCTGACATTGCATTTTATGAGCATTGAAAAGGTCAACCGAGACACTGATAGATGCACCTTCACTCATTCACACTCTATATCCAAGAGAGCTCACCTCTTCCTGTGTCATACACACAGACTCAACTGACCTACTGTGGCCTCATGTTTGTTTGTGTGTGTACGTGTGTATGTGTGTGCCTGAGTGAGGGGACCTGTTAGGTAAACTGTTTGACATGAACATGGAGGAAGTGATAAACAAGAAGTAAGGACCTCCCGCAGTGCTGACGCCCACACGCCTGGGTCACACCAAACATCCCAGTCATAAACACATGGGATATGTGGTTGTAAATATAGAAAGATATATCCTGCCAAAATTTTATGACAAGAGAGACAGAAACCTCACATACTGTACCTTCAGGAAGTTCAGACCCCTTGACTTATTCTACATTTGTTGTGTTAAAGCATGAATTCAAAATGGATTACATTTATTATTTTTCTCACATATTGACACACAATACCCCATAGTGAAAATTTGCAAAAGTTTATAGGCATTTTTTTTTTGCTAATTTATTGAAAATATCTAATTTACATACCTGGATTATACAATATTTGCAAATTATTATTTTACATTTTTTTCAAGCTTTGTGAAGTTAGTTGTTGATCATTGCTCGACACACATTTTCATGTCTTTTCAAACCAATTTAAGTAAAGACTGTAACTAGGCAACTCAGGAACATTCAATGTCATCTCAGTAAGCAACTCCAGTGAATATTTGGCCTTGTGTTTTAGGTTATTGTCCTGCTGAAAGGGGAATTTGATTCCCAGTGTCTGATGGAAAGCAGACTGAACCAGGTTTTCCTCTAGGATATTGCCTGTGCTTAGCTCTATTCCATTAATTTTATACAAAATCCCTAGTCCTTGCCGATGACAAGCATACCCATAACATGATGCAGCCACCACCATGCAGATTGGTACTCAGTGTATTATGTTGGATTTGTGTTTAGGACATGCAATAGAATTTCTTTGACACCTTTTTTGCAGTTTTACTTTTGTGCCTTATTGCAAAAAGGATGCATGTTTTGGAATATTTTTTATTCTGTACAGGCTTCCTTCTTTTCACCCTGTCATTTGGTATTGTAAGTGCAATGTTGCTGATCAATCCTCAGTTTTCTCCTATCACAGCCATTAAACTCTGTTTTAAGATCCTTATGGTGAAATCCCAGAGCAATGTTCTTCCTCTCCGACAACTGAGTTAGAAAGGATGCCTTATCTTTGTAGAGAATGGGTGTATTGATACAACAGCCAAAGTGTAATTAAAAACTTCACCATGCTCAAAGGGATATTCAATATCTGTTTTTTTACCCATCTACCAATAGATGCACTTCTTTGCAAAGCATTGGAAAACCTCCCTGGTCTCTGTGGTTGAATCTGTGCTGGAAATTCACTGCTCAACATTTTTACTCCTGAACTTATTTAAACTTGCCATAGAAGGGGTTGAATACTTATTGACTCAAGGCATTTCAGCTTTTACCATTTTTGTTAATTAGTAAAATTATCAAAAAACATTCCACTTTTACATTATGGGGTATTTTGTGTCACTGGCTTACACTCTCAATTTAATAAAATGTTCAATTTAGGATGTAACACAACAAAATGTTGAAAAAGTTAAGGGGTGTGAATACTTTTTGGCCCTGTATCAGTCAGACACTGATTCGCAGACTCGGCTGGGTCACCATATTGTACTGCATCATCAGCATAATGTATATTCTGTAATATATTCACTAATATGCTTCTCTGAATATGGTATTATTTACATACAGTGCATTTGGAAAGTATTCAGACCCTTCGACTTTTCACCCATTTTGTTACGTCACAGCTTTATTCTAAAATGTATTCTTCTCGTTTTTTCCGACTCAGCAATCTATACACACACACACCTCATAATAACAAAGTCTTCAGACCCTTTACTCAGTACTTTGTTGAAGCATCTTTGGCAGTGATTACAGCCTCGAGTCTAATTTGGGTATGATGCTATAAGCTTGGCTCACCTGTATTTGGCCTGATTGGTGGAGTGCTGGAAAGTTCTCCTATCACCACAGAGGTGGGGACCGTCAATGATGCAGAAACGTTTTGGCAGGCTCCAGATCTGTGCCTCGACACAATCGTGTCTACGGACAATTCCTTCAACCTCATGGCTTGGTTTTTGCTCAGACTAATGAATACTCAGGGAGAAAAAGGTGTAGATTCACACGCAGAGGGTAGCAGGTGTTTATCGTGGTCACAGGCAGACAATGGTCATACACATGTAGGCAAACAGGCAGGTGAATCAAAACGAGGACTGAAGGCTATAACTGATTCTCACAAGAGCTAGGAAAAGGTTTAGTAGAGTCAAAAACTAACAATACCTCACACAGGCACAAACAGAATGAACTGAATTAAATAAGGAGCTGATGAGACCAGGTGAGTAACTAACACAGGTGAAATTAATGAACAAAAATGAAAGATCGGGCTACGTTCAAGAACACAACGAGCCTCCCCCAAGGGAGGTTCCTGATGACCCAATGGCACCGGAGAATGGAGCAGGCGGGGGAGCAGAGGTGGCCGCCTACCTCAAGGGCAGGTCTGGCAGGCTGGTTTGACAAGGTCGTGGACTAACCCGATGTTCTGCGTCGAGGCTGATGTCCAGCGGTCGACCCAGGGATCGGGGAGCGAGACGATCCAGGCGGTTATGGTAGAACGGGTCGAGGATGTCATGGTTGGGGACCCAGGACCGGTCTTCAGGCCCATAACCTTCCCAGTCCACTAGATAGTGAATGCGACCTCTCAGGCGTTTGGAATCAAGGATGCCTGAATGGCGTAGTTTCCCTCCAACGTCCAACGGTGGGGGCGCACTGCGGGGTTGAGACTGTAGGATGAAGAGGACTGTAGGTGACTGGTTTTAACCTCTCTAGAGTAGGTGAGACGCTAACGTCCCACCAGGCCAACATCCGGTGAAACTGCAGAGAGCTAAATTTCTAAATACACCATTTGTTGTAAATACATGTATCTTACATCATTTAAAAGATGAACGTCTTATTAATCCAGCCGCTGTGTCAGATTTCAAAAAGTAGTTACTACGAAAGCAAACATGCCATTTTCTGAGGACGGCGCCACGCACACACAAGTATTACTATCATTTTCCAACCAAGCATTAGCGTCATGAAAGTCAGAAATAATAAAATAAATTGCTTACCATTGAAGATCTTCCTCTGTTGGCAATGCCAAGTGTCCTAACTACACAGTGAATGTTCGTTTTGTTTGATAAAATCCATTTATATAGCCTAACATGAAACATTTGCAAACCGCTCGCGTAATAATTTCCGTCTCATTCAACTTTGGACGATGCATTCGTGGTAATTACACACACTAAACAAACGTTTATCCAGTCATTGTTGGTTTCATTGCAATCCTCTGGTTGTTACTATAACACAACCATACTTGATGGTTCTTTTCCTGGAACGTATTGACCAAAACAAACCGACTTGAAGACACCAACCAATGACCTCATTGCGCACCAATGGTAGGACCGGTCTATCGTTGATTGACTGTATTTTGTCCCAATGACCACTGATCATCTTGAAATCTAGCTTGGAAGACAGCCAATGACCTGAGGTAAACGGCAATATGTAATGGTTATACGTTTGAAGACCAGCCTTTATCGTAAACTCTGGCATAAAAGAGGTTAATTCATTGCAAATCCTACTTGACGGAGCCACGGGTGTTACGCAAAGCAGTACATATTCAATAGCATTTTCATCATGTTTATATATGCCGAATATATCAGGAAAAGATAAAACAAAGTCTAGGTACACAGATTTAACCCAAATTATAGAGGAAATAGATAGTTACAGCGAGACCGATTTGCTTCAGGAAGATGAATCTTTCAGCGAAGCTAGTTTTGACTCCCAGGCGGAAGACATGTTTCTGGATGGCGAGGATGCCATGCTGGATTGGTAAATTCTAATGCTAATGTCATTGTTTTAAATTACTAATATCAAATATTATTCATTTGAGATTTTTTAAAAGATTTTCTTAATTTATTTGCAATATATAAAAATATCATCTGTAATGAAATGTGTAAAGTACACATTGGCCATACTGTGTGTGTGTGATATTTTACATAAACATGGAATGGAACAGCCCTTCACCACTTCACCATAGTGATTATGTTCCCTGTACTCTATATATATATATATCTGTTTATTTTACGTGTTGATACAGGGCTCACACTTGAAAGTATTGTTACTGATTTAAAAAAAATCTTTCACAGTGGCAGTGATTCTGATTATGAGCCGCCAATGTCTTGGTGTCCATCTCCCTCTGAAGCTGGTTCATCCAGTCGGACCCCCGCTGTCTCTGGCTCCACACCTATCTGGCCATCTAGAGATGTGAAGTCAGCAACAAAGAAGCGGAGGTGGGGAAGAGAGACATGCAGACAGAGGGCCAGAGGGTTGTTGGTACTCTGTGTTAGAAGATGATGTGGAACCAAATCCACCAGTTTTTAGACCCAAAAGGGAGCCAGGACCTCAACTAGACATGACTTCAAAGTACAGCCCTCTACAACTTTTTCAACTGTTTTTCACCTCGTCAGTTGTTGATTCCCTGGTGTCGAACACCAATAAGTACGGGGCTAAGAAGCAGGCAGGAAAGAAAGAGGCATGGAAGACATTTTCTGCTACTTTTCAATGGTCATTTACATGGGGCTGGTGAAGTTGAAAACTCTAAGGGACTACTGGAAAACGTCAGCTCTCTATCAACTACCTTTCCCCATGACTGCCATGTCTTGTAAAAGGTTCCTGACTTTCTCACGGGCGCTTCACATCAGTGACACAGAAGTTGATGGGGAGAATGACAAGAAGAGAGGCACACCAAGGTTTGATAGGCTCTGTAAAATAAAACCTCTTTATCCCAACATCGTTGAGGCCTGCAAGACTTATTTTCAGCCCGCCCAGAACCTGTCCATCGATGAGAGGATGGTAGCCTCAAAGACCAGAATCAGCCTCAAACAATACATGCGTAACAAACCAACAAAATGGGGTTAGAAACTGTTTGTTTTGGCTGATTCTGTGTGTGCCTAACTTGCAATTTTTTTGTTTATGAGCGGAAAAACAGTTTTGTTACCGGTAATGGACTGGGTTATGATTCCGTTATGGAGTTATTGGATATTCAACTGCTGGGGAACGGCTACAAACTGTTTGTGGACAACTTCTGCACAAGCACTACCCTGTTTACAGAGCTGAGGAAGCGGGATGTGTGGGCTTGTGGCACCATTCGGACCAACAGAGTGGGCTTTCCAAAGACAAAGGTGAATGACATGCCTAAGCTGGCTGAGTGGGGTACCATGCGATGGATCCATGAAGATGGCCTGCTCTTTGTGAAATGGATGGATACCAGAGAGGTGGTCATGTGCTCCAGTATCCACAAGTCTTTCAGTGGAGATCACGTCGTCAGGCGTGTGAAGGATGGTGCCGGGTCATGGACCACAAAAAATGTCCCCATTTCAGCTGCTGTGAAGGACTACAACAAGAGTATGGAAGGTGTGGACCTGTCAGATGCGCTGATAGGATACTACAATGTTCTCCACAAGACCATGAAATGGTACAAGACATTTTTTTATAATTTCATTGACATTGCTGTGGTGAATGCCTTCATCCTCCAGAAGGAAATGGCTAAGAGCTGTGGACAGCCCCCCATCTCACAGCTAGCCTTCAGGGAGCTGCTCATCCAGGAGCTTGCTAGCTACAGCAAGTCCACTGTAGCACCTTCTGTCCCCTCTACCTCTGTCCCTTCTGCTCCAACCAGTGGTGTTCACCTGCCCAGATTCATCTGGGCAAAAAGGGCACAGTAGGGAGACGTCGTTGTGCCCTTTGTCACAGGAAATGCCCCATCACCTGCACCACCTGTTCAGTAAGCCTTTGCTTTACAGCAGAAAGAGACTGCTATGGGCCATGGCACCAGCAGCACAATATTGTGTAGAGGACTGAGGGTCTTCACAATATTGTAAATAGAAAATATGTAAATAGTTACCCTTGTTAATTGTTTGTTTTAGTATTATTATTATTTTTTTTTGGTGGGGGGGGGGGGGTGGGGGGGTTAGAATAGCATTTATGTATTTTGTATATAGTTCTTCCTTCAAAATGTATCACTGTACCAATTCGGTACATTTGGGTACATTTGTGTGGGACACCTGGGCGACTTCATGCTCAATGTCATGTAGCTCGCTCATTTTTGAAGTTCTGTCCAAAACATTGCTCAGCTATTGTTGCCATCGTATGTTCTTCATTCAAATCCACAGCATCCTATCAGTATGTTTGTCTGTTCTTGGTCATTTGAAAGATGATGCAGCAACAATAAAAACAGAAAACGTATGTTTATTTCCTTGTATTGTCTTCTACCAGATCTATTGTGTTATATTCTCCTACATTTCCACAAAATTCAGAGTGTTTCCTTTCAAATGATACAAATAATATGCATATCCTTGCCTCTGGCAGTTAGATTAGGGTATGTCTTTAGGTGGAAATTGAGAAGAAGGGGGGGTACCCCAAAGAAGTTAACAGAGACACATGGAAGGACGAGGAGATGTTATACTGACGGAGTAACTGGAGGTGGTACGTTGATGCGATGGGTTATCTTGAAGGGACCAATGAAGCGAGGACAGAACCTTTTGCAGGGGAGGTGGAGCCGGATGTCTCTGGTAGAGAGCCACACATGTTGTCCGGGGTAAAAGAGTGTCATAGGTCGGCGACGTCTGTCGGCAAAGCGTTTCTGGGTATTAGAGGCTTCCTTCAGATGCTGTTGAGCGGTCTCCCATACCCGCTCACTATGCCGAAACCAGTTGTCGACAGCTGGGATAGTACCAGGCTCCGCCTCCCAGGAAAACATGGGGGGTAGGTAACCAGGTACACACTGAAATGGAGTAAGGTGGAGGGATGAATGCATGAGTGAGTTCTGAACGTATTCGGCCCAGGCCATATACCGACTCCAGTCGCGTGTAGAGCCAGAACATTGTTGGTGGAGGTACTTCCCTATTTCTTGATTCAGGCGTTCCGTCTGCCCATTGGTCTGGGGATGGTACCCGGAGGAGAGGCTGAGGGCGACCCCCAGTCGGTCACAGAAGGCTCGCCACACCCGGGAGACAAACTGGGGCCCGCGGTCAGAGACGATGTCCTTCAAAATCCCATACAGACGGAACACCTGCTGGAACATACACTCAGCCAATTCCATGGCGTTAGGTAAATGAGGAAGAGGAACCAGACAACATATTTTTGAAAAATGATCTACTATGACAAGGATGGTGCTGTTACCAAAGGATTCAGGAAGGTCTGGGACCAGGGTCTGTGAGGGATTGGCAACGGTTGAAACTCACCGGAAGGGAGATGATGACGGTGTTTGGTTTGGGCGCAGATAGGACAGTTTCAACTGACCTAAGCCCTAGGACCATGCCCCAGGACTACCTGACATGACTCCTTGCTGTCCCCAGTCCACCTGGCCGTGCTGCTGCTCCAGTTTCAACTGTTCTGCCTTATTATTATTCGACCATGCTGGTCATTTATGAACATTTGAACATCTTGGCCATGTTCTGTTATAATCTCCACCCGGCACAGCCAGAAGAGGACTGGCCACCCCACATAGCCTTTCTAGCGAGTTTTTCCTAGCCACCGTGCTTCTACATCTGCATGGCTTGCTGTTTGGGGTTTTAGGCTGGGTTTCTGTACAGCACTTTGAGATATCAGCTGATGTACGAAGGGCTATATAAATCAATTTGATTTGATTTGATTTGACAGGGGAGTACGTAATCCCTTATGTCGAATGCCAGTGAGGACCCCCAGAACTTACGGGCTGGTTCGTGTAATGTGATGTCCTGACCCCAAGGACGTGTGACACCATTGCATCAGTTGGAGTCTAACAGCTGCTGGTACGTAACTCCTCCCAGCTGGTGTCTCAGGAGGAGCTGGGTCCGAGGATATGGCTTCTTGTATGGCAGAGTGGACCTCCCACTGTACCGGTCCCATAACTCAAGAGGAAGGAAATGTAGGGTCTGAGTTACTGCTTGGAAGGTCAAGCTGTTGGGAGAGAGCATCAGCATTTTAGCTTTTCTTTCCAGGGATGTAAGTAACATGAAAATGTAAGCGTGTGAAGAGCTCAGCGGGCTTGTCTGGAGTTTAACCTCTTGGCCCCTCTGATATATTCCAGATTATGATGATCTGTTATGACAAGAAAGGGATGCTGTATGCCCTCCAAACAGTGGCGCCACTCCTCGAGGGCTAGCTTGATGGCGAGGAGTTCTATGTTCCCCACATCGTAATTCCTCTCAGCGGAGGATAACTTTCTGGAGACGAAGGCACAGGGATGTGATTTTGGAGGTGTTCCCACCCGCTGAGAGACTATGGCTCCTACTTTGGAGGCATCCACCTCCAGGGTGAAAGGAAGGGTCGGATCAGGTTGGCGAAGGACAGGAGCAGCGGTGAAGAGGCATTTCAAGTTGTTGAAAGCAGTCAGGGCGGTATCAGTCCATTGAAGTGTCTGGTCTTTTGGCTGGAAAGGGCAGTAAAGGGAGCGGCAGTAGAACTGAAGTTCTGAATGAACCGCCGCTAGTAGTTGGAGAACCCAATGAAACGTTGGCGTTTCTAGAATATGCATATAATTGACAGCATAGGATAGAAAACACTCTAAAGTTCCCAAAACTGTAAAAATATTGTCTGTGAGTATAACAGAATATTGTCTGTGAGTATAACAGAACTGATATTGCAGGCGAAAGCCTGAGAAAAATCCAATCCGGAAGTGCCTCATAAAGTGCCTCATGTTTTGAAAGCACTGCATTCCAATGCGTCCCTATTGAGCAGTGAATGGGCTACCAGTTTACTTTTTCTCCGTATTCCCCAAGGTGTCTACAGCATTGTGACGTAGTTTTACGCATTTATGTTGAAGCATACCCGTAAGCGGCTACATTGCGCAAGTGGTCGCCTGATGCTCTCAGAGTGATTCTAGCGTAAAATACAGAGGTAGCCATTATTCCAATCGGCCCTACTAAAAAACCAATTGTCCCGGTGGATATATTATCGAATAGATATTTGAAAAACACCTTGAGGATTGATTATAACCAAAGTTTGCCATGTTTCTGTCGATATTATGGAGCTAATTTTGAATATTTTGGGCGTTTTTCCGGGCGATTTCTCAGCCAAATGTGAAGAACAAACGGAGCTATTTCGCCTACAAAAATAATATTTTTGGAAAAAAATGAACATTGGCTATCTAACTGGGAGTCTCGTGAGTGAAAACATCCAAAGCTCATCAAAGGTAAATGATTCCATTTGAATGCTTTTCTGATTTCTGTGACCAAGTTACCTGCTGCTAGATGGACAAAATGCTATGCTAGGCTATCGATAAACTTACAAATGCTTGTCTAGCTTTGGCTGTAAAGCATATTTTGAAAATCTGAGATGACAGGGTGATTAACAAAAGGCTAAGCTGTGTCTCAATATATTTCACTTGTGATTTTCATGAATAGGAATATTTTCTAGGAATATTTATGTCCGTTGCGTTATGGTTAACCGAGGTTACTTGGAAGGGGCTCTTTTCAGTCTTCACATAAAAGGTTATGGTCAAGGAGCCGTTGAAGAACCTTTTGCACATGCTGTATGTGTTCCTTTAGGGAGTAAATCAGGATGTCATCAATGTAGATGATGAGAAAGCTGTTGATCATAGCCTGGAAAACCTTGTTCTTAAAGGATTGGAAGACGGCAGGGATGTTAGTAAGGCCATAGGGCATGACCAGGTATTCGTAGTGCCCTCGTGCGGTGATAAAGGCCGTCTTCCATTCTTGGCCTCACGTATACGGACAAGGTTATATGCAATTTGCAGGTAAAGTTTTGTATAGATATAGATGTTGGCACAACCCACTTATTCAAGGGTCACTGGGATCAGAGGGAAACGGTTCTTGACCGTGACTTTATTCAGGGAATGGTAATCAATACATGGACGGAGACCACCGTCCTTTTTTCCAACGAAGAAGAAGCTGGACACAGCCGGGGAAGAAGGATGAATGAAACCGTTTGAGTGTTTCATCAATGTAGTTCTCCATTGCCTCATTTTCCAGGATAGATGGAGGGTAAACACAGCCCTTCGGTGGGGACACTCCAGGGAGTAAGTCAATAGCACAGTCTCCTGGGCGATGTGGTGGCAGAGTGGAGGACTTGATTTTGCTGAAGACATTGCTGTACTGGCCGTTTTCAGATGGTATGGTGGCTCACACCATCCACTCCCTGCAGCCATGGTGCGGAACTCGAGGGCATACACGGCAGCTGAATTGCGCCCTTGTTGAAGTTCTGTGAGATCTCCTATAGGATGACCGGAGGGAGAGTGATTGAATACCTCTTTGAAGAGGGTGTGGAAATGAGTCTCGGATCCGAGTTCTGTGCTGTAGGCAGTCCATATGGCAGTGGCCCAATCCAGGGCTTTGCCTGTGAGTAGAGACAACAAAATACACCCTGCTCTTGTCGGTGGTGAAGTTAGTGGGTTGTGCTCAATGTATTTGCTGCATTGCATCAGAAATCCCTGACATTTCCCAGGTGAACCGTCACATTTTCCAGGCATGGATATGAACGAAGGAGGGCTATGGGTTACAATACCTGGCATCGGAGGTGTAGGGATAGGCTAGTGGAGAAGATGGCACATTTCCTCCATACTCTCTTCTTGCTGGGTTAGGTGCCACTGTAGCTGCTCTGAATCCATTCCATTCTTAGGTGAGGTTTTCTGTAATGAATACTCAGGGAGAAAAGGGTGTAGATTAACACGCAGAGTGTGGCAGTTGTTTATTTTGCAGGAATCGTGGTCACAAGCAGGCAATGGTCATATACAGGTAGGCAAACAGGCAGGTGAATCAAAACTAGGACTGAAGGATATAACTGATTCTCACAAACGAGCTAGGAAAAGGCTTAGTAGAGTCAAAAACGAACAGTACCGCACAAACAGAATGAACTGAACTAAATAAGGAGCTGATGAAACCAGGTGAGTAACTAACACAGGTGAAATCAATGAACAAAAAGACCGGGCTACGTTCAAGAACACAACGAAACAAGGCTACGTTCAAGAACACAACGAAACAGAGCACAAGGTTGACTAAGAAAATGAATACAGAACCTTACACTGACATGCACTGTCAACAATGGGACCTTATATAGACAGGTGTGTGCCTTTCCAAATCAAGTCTGAATACTTATTTAAATGTAGTATTTCTGTTTTTTTAAATACATTTTCAAACGTCTGAAAACCTGTTTCTGCTTTTTCATTACGGGGTGTTGTGTTTTTATTTATTTAAGCCTTAGAATAAGGCTGTAACGTAACAAAATGTGGAAAAAGTCAAGTGTTCTAAATACTTTACGAATGCACTGTAGATGAAATGAAGTGTCTACCAACCATAGCAGTCAATGTAATCAACACATTATATCAGTTCAATATTATCAACTAACAAAATAGGTTCCTACTCCCCATTTACAGTATAATCATGCCAGAAAGCTACAGTATGCTAATTGCCTTCTTACATCGTATTTTCTACAGTAAAATTATATCTGGCATAGTATGAATCCTGCTCAGTGTGTACAAGAGTAAATGATGGCAGATTCCCCATCTTGTGACTGGTGTATATAGACAGAGGGAAAGAGAAAAACAAAGGCTCCTTGGCTCTGAGGCCTGTTTCTGTGTGTGGCACCACGTCACTCTTCTCTGGCAGTCATGTGATAAATATTGTGTTTCCTGTCTCCTCAACTGTTTTGGAAATTGGCTTGTGTTAACCCTGTGACCTCACGACCCCAGGCCTGGCAGGAGTGTGTGTGTGTGTGTGTGTGTGTGTGTGTGTGTGTGTGTGTGTGTGTGTGTGTGTGTGTGTGTGTGTGTGTGTGTGTGTGTGTGTGTGTATACAGTATGTGGCAGTTGCAGTAAGAGGGAGCAGGCCCTGATGCTAGCTAGCTCACAATGCCCCCCCTGTCTCCCAAGCAATAGTCAGGGCTGCCTGAGACATGGTTCACACTGACAGAGCTAAGTGATTCCTGCTCTGCTCTGACTGCTCCATACTCAGGCCATTTCAGAAGGCTATGCCAACTGACCACCGCCTCCCAACTCCCCAGGCAGGGACCCCCCAGTAGGAGGAAAGACCTATACCAACCAATGGAGAGAGGAGGGAGATTATCTCCATGTTGCTATAAAAGTTACAAAATGATTGACTGTCCAACGATTGACTACAACATTCTCTAAAGTGCTGGTTATTGTCATTTGTGTTTTTCACTAAATGCTTGAAACAAAATGACATTCTAAATGATAAGCTTACACACTATATAATCATGCTGTCTTTGGGCATGTCTAGTGTACATCTAATATACATATGTGCATGTGTGTATGTAGTTAGTGACAGGAGGGCAGAAATCAGGGGCTGAAGAAGGGGAGCAGTTAACCTCCCTGAGTGGTTGGAGATACAGAACAAATGAGTCATTAGGGAAGTCCACCGTGACCTCCTCTCCTCCCTCTATCTAGATTAGAATTGCCTACGATGTGCTAACAAGCAGGGAACATGATAATGTGCTCTCTCTCACACACACACGCACACACGCACACACACACACACACACACACACACACACACACACACACACACACAACCAGTAGAGTTCTGCCAATTGTATAAAGACTCATTTCCTGACGTTGGAAGACAGTCTATTTTCTCCTGAGAGAAGCCCTTCAGACGAGAACATGTAATGTGCTGAATACCACACAGACTCATGGGCATGCTAAGCACACACTCATTTCACCTGAATAATGTACTGAAAACAAATCACTGTCTTATCACCAGTTCTTTATCCCGGCGGCCATTGGTTCAGAAAAACCTCTATTCTGATCAAGGAGTCACTTCCATAGCCAAAATAAGCATACATATCCTAGGTCTCAGTGTGTGATTGTGCATACTGTATGCAAGTGTGTGAGTGTGTAAGTGTGTGTATGTGAGCCAAAATGACATCACAGTGGGCCAGGTGGCCAAACGTGTGCCGTCTCAGTCAGTGTCCAATTAAGTTGTGGTAACTTCCATCCTGACATCCGGCTGTATTACAGTCAGAGACACGGAGCAGCGTCCAAACACAACATCTCTCTGTTTCTACTGGCACCCTCCATACTGCAGCCCTGGACAACTCTCATCAGCTATCAACTCTCTTACAGTACAGCAGCTGTGTGTGTGTGTGTGTGTGTGTGTGTGTGTGTGTGTGTGTGTGTGTGTGTGTGTGTGTGTGTGTGTGTGTGTGTGTGTGTGTGTGTGTGTGTGTGTGTGTGTGTGTGCGTGCGTGCGTGCGTGCGTGCGTGCGTGTGTGTGTGTGCATGATCAGTGCGTTCGGAAAGTATTCATTTTGTTACATTACAGCTGTCACGTCCTGACCTTAGTTCCTTTTTATGTCTCTGTTTAAGTTTGGTCAGGGCGTGAGTTGGGGTGGGCATTCTATGTTGTGTATTCTAGGTTTTGTATTTCTGTTTTTGGCCTGGTATGGTTCCCAATCAGAGGGAGCTGTCGATCGTTGTCTCTGATTGAGAACCATACTTAGGCAGCCTGTTTTCCCATTATGTGTTGTGGGTTTTCTGTCTCTGTGCCTGCACGAGAGAGAACTGTTTCGTTTTCGTTCATTCACTTGTTATTTTGTTTTGTGTTCAGTTGAAATAAAATTAACATGGTCACGTACCACGCTGCATATTGGTCCGTTCCTTCATACTCCTCCTCAGAAGAGGAGGAAAACTGTTACAGAACTACCAACTAAAAAAGGACCAAGCAGCGTGGTAACCAGGAGCAGAGGGTTCTGGACTCCTGGACTTGGAGGAGATACTGAAAGGCAAGGGAGCCTGGGCACAGGCTGGGGAATTTCGTCGCCCCAAGGAAGATCTGGATGCAGCGAGAGCTGAGCGGCGGCGATGATATGAGGTAAGGCAGCGCAACAGGCACGAGAGGCAGCCCCCCCCAAAATTTGGGAGGGGGCACACGGTGAGATTGGCGGAGTCAGGCGATAGACCTGAGCCAACTCCCCGTGCTTACCGGAAGAAGCACAGTACTGGTCAGGCACCGTGTTATGCGGTCAAGCGCACGGTGTCGCCAGTACGTGCTCATAGCCCGGTGCGCTATAGGCCAGCCCCCCGCAAGTGCCATGCGAGAGTGGGCATCTAGCCAGGGCGTATTGTGCCGGCCCAGCGTGTTTGGTCTCCGGTACGCCGTTTCGGCCCAGGGTATCCTGCGCCGGCTCCGTGTGCTGTGTCTCCGGGGCGCTGGGAGGGTACAGTGTGTCCTATGCCTGCGCTCCACCCGTGCCGGGCGAATGTGGGTATTGAGCCTAAGGGAGAGGTGTGAGTGGTATGCACCAGATCTCCAGTGCTCACCCACAGCCCGGTTCAACCTGTGCCTCCTCCACGCACCAGGCCTCCTGTAGGTCTCCTGTGGGTCCTGTGGCAGCCCCACGCACCAGGCTGTCGCTCCGTCTCCTCCCTCCAGGTTCTCCCGTCAGTCAGGAGCTGACAGAGCTGCCCGTCAGTCAGGAGCTGTCAGAGCCGCCCGTCTGTCAGGAGCTGCCAGAGCCGCCCATCTGTCCTGAGCTGTCAGAGCCGCCCGTCAGTCAGGAGCTGCCAGAGCCGCCCATCTGTCCTGAGCTGTCAGAGCCGCCCGTCTGTCAGGAGCTGCCAGAGCCGCCCATCTGTCCTGAGCTGTCAGAGCCGCCCGTCAGTCAGGAGCTGCCAGAGCCGCCCGTCAGTCAGGAGCTGCCAGAGCCGCCCGTCAGTCAGGAGCTGTCAGAGCCGCCCATCTGTCAGGAGCTGCCAGAGCCGCCCGTCAGTCAGGAGCTGCCAGAGCCGCCCTGTCAGGAGTCAGGAGCTGTCAGAGCCGCCCATCTGTCAGGAGCTGCCAGAGCCGCCCGTCAGTCAGGAGCTGCCAGAGCCGCCCGTCAGTCAGGAGCTGCCAGAGCCGCCCGTCAGTCAGGAGCTGCCAGAGCCGCCCGTCAGTCAGGAGCTGCAAGAGTCACCCTTCACTCCGGTGCTGCCGGAGTCTCCCGCCTGTCCAGCGGGTACTGTAGAGATGGTTGTCCTGTTGGAAGGTTCTCCCGTCACCACAAAGGAACTCTGGAGTTGTGTCAGAGTGACCATTGGGTTCTTGGTCACCTCCCTGACCAAGGCCCTTCTCCCCCGATTGCTCAGTTTGGCCGGGCAGCCAGCTCTAGGAAGAGTCTTCTTAGTGGTTCCAAACTTCTTCCATTTAAGAATGATGGAGGCCACTGTGTTCTTGTGGACCTTTAATGCTGCAGAAATGTTTTGGTACCCTTCCCCAGATCTGTGCCTAGACACAATCCTGTCTCTGAGCTCTACGGACAATTGGTTCAACCTCATGGCTTGGTTTTTGCTCTGACATGCACTGTCAACTGTGTGACCTTATGTAGACAGGTGTGTGCCCTTCCAAATCATGTCCAATCAATTGAATTTACCACAGGTGGAATCCAATCAAGTTGTAGAAACACCTCAAGGATGATCAATGGAAACAGGATGCACCTGAGCTTAATTTCAAATCTCATAACAAAGGGTCTGAATACTTATATAAATAAGGTATTTCTGTTTTTAATTTTTTATAAATTTGCAAACATTTCTAAAAACATTGTTTATTTATTTTTATTTTTATGGGGTATTGTGTGTAGATTGATGATGATTTTTTATTTATTTTTCAATTTTAGAACATGTGGAAAAAGTCAACAGGTCTGAATACTTTCTGAATGCACTGTGTGTGTGTGTGTGTGTGTGTGTGTGTGTGTGTGTGTGTGTGTGTGTGTGTGTGTGTGTGTGTGTGTGTGTGTGTGTGTGTGTGTGTGTGTGTGTGTGTGTGTGTGTGTGTGTGTGTGTGTGTGTGTGTGTGTGTGTGCGTGTGTGTGTGTGTACGTGTGTGCGTGTGAGTGTGTGTGTGTGTGTGTGTGTGTGTGTGTGTGTGTGTGT